>NC_142814.1:4593130-4614091 GCF_049724085.1 Artemia sp. Qi Xiang Cuo
CCCGGTTGCGGAAACTCCTAAAGGGGGCTCATTTGATTGGAGTAGTATAGTAATTACCGATTCTGCAACACATAGGTCACCTCATCAATTTCCATCATTTTGTTGCTCTCTCTCTCTCTCTCTCTCTCTGTCTCTTTCTCTCTTTCTTTCTCGCTCTCTCTCTATCCCTTTTCTCTCTCTCTCTCTCTCTCTCTCTGCCTATCTCTCTCTCTCTCTATCTCTCTCTCTCTCTCTCTCTCTCTCTCTCTCTCTCTCTCTCTCTCTCTCTCTCTCTCTCTCTCTCTCTCTCTCTCTCTCTCTCTCTCTCTCTCTCTCTCTCTCTCTCTGCGCCTGTGTGTCTTGAAGAAAAAAAGCATATGAGTAGAAGGGGAGGTGCTACTCCCATCACTCACCCCTGCTGCCACCTATAACTTTTTTTACATAATTCATGGATGGTTGTGTGTGTTGGTCGATTTATTTGATGTTTTTCACGGATGTTTTATGGATTTTGTCAGTGAGAGTTTGAAAAAACAGGAACTTTGTCACATTTATGTCTGTTTTTATGGACTTTGTCAGTGAGAATTTGAAAAACAGGAACTTTGTCACATTTATGTCTGTTTTTATGGACTTTGTCAGTGAGAATTTGAAAAAACAGGAACTTTGTCACATTTATGTCTGTTTTTATGGACTTTGTCAGTGAGAATTTAAAAAACAGGAAATTTGTCACGTTCATGGATTATTGAGTCTAATGGGGGTCAAGGTCAATCGATCTGTTGTTGTTCGAGCCAACTTTCTTTTCCGGTCAGTCTAGAGTCAACAGTCAGAGTGAAAGGATTGAAAAATGAATAAATTTGAGGAAGAGAGAATTAGAACAAATATAGTGTTTATGGAAAAACATTTCATTTTGGATGATGATTTTCTTGAGTTATCTCTTCAACGCAGGATATTCTCTCAGGCAACACTTGACAATATAATGAAAACTGATTCTCCCCCATTGGGCTATTGTATGAAACTTTTAAAATGTGATTCAAATGCTTATACTCAATTTATTGATATATTGATCACGACACGGCAAAATCATATTGTAGATAAACTTTCATTGCCAATGTAGATGGCTCCTTCTTCAAAAGAGGTAACGTCACAGAGGTACCCCTCTCCCCTTTCCTCCACTTTGAATTTATCGAGCGAGGACGATCATTTTTATTTTAGCTGTGAGAGAGTTGATATCGGAAACCAAAAAAATGTTTTATACATGCCCATTGTGCATGTATACTCTTGGCAGTTGGACTCAATGTGAGAAATGTACAATTACTGATGACTATAATGAAAAGCGTAAATTATGTAATCCTTGCAAATTACATAGAGGCTATGCAGTACAAATTAAAGGATGTAATTCATGTCTTGAAGAGGTGTGTAACTCCCATCCTGGAGGAGACCTCTATTCCAATTGTCACTATGATAAAGACGATCACTGGGGGAACACTTATCATGCTATATCTTGAAACAATTCGCAGGATGATTTCAGTTTTTTGCTACGAGAGTTGTCTCTTCATGAAGGTAAATCATTTTGGGAAGAGGAATCTAGCTTACGATTCAACTGTTTGGGTAACAAGACAATCTGGTTTCTACGGCATCGCTGTGACGACACTGCCTACTATGACTATAAGCCAAGTGATTTTTATTTGGCAGTTACCGAATTTGATTCACCACTTGAAAACACTGTATGTGATATTGCTTCAAATAGACAGATTGAAACTCGTGAATTTCATAACATGAATGCAAATAGTATCATTGACTATACAAAGAGATATGACAAGAGTGAAGTTACATTGTACTGCAGAAAATGTGACCCCGACTTTGCAGTCAATCAAGATCAATATACAGTGAATCCAAATGATTTACCATCATTAATGGTTCATGATAGTTACGAAGACACCGATGAAAAAATCTAACAGTGAAAATTTAATGACATTGTTGTATATATACAATTTATTAATAAACAAATCCACAAAAATTTTTAAAGCACTTTACTCTTAGGGTACTGAAATCAATATAAAATACACTTTTAAGTATATTTTCCACTAGAAAGTCGTTCAGACGTGGATTGTCACCATAAATATGGAGAAACTGCTTGTAAGTATAGCCACGACATCGGAACACAAAATATAGTAGCGCTTGAAAACCGCAGCTTTTAGTCGTTAGATCCTGCACCCTCTTTCGATTTTGAATAATGGTTTTCCTACTGCTCTCAATGTAGTTGCTGAGGTGAGATGTGTAGAATGTATAGGGTAGGCCAAGAGGATCAAAAAGTTCGATATTCTTCACTGTTTGAAAGATACACAGCCAATGACCCGTCAGCATAGCCGACGGACTGCTATTAAAAATAATTAAGGTCTTGTTCACTCTTTTAATTTTTCCAAGACAGTCTGAGAGCCGACACTAGGATTTGTAATGGGACATGTATGGATCCATATTAGAAAAACTGATTATTTGACAGGGGTTCATGGTGCCAAGTCTAGTAGAGCACTGCCTTCGGGAGTGATTTCTCAGTAGGTTTCATATTGATTTAGTGAGATTAGGGCAATACTCTCAGCCAATGGGTTGCCAAATGTACACTCTAAGCGCACAGTCCCCGTGCGTACTATACTCATATCCTCTGCACCAGACAAATCGAATGCAATGATATCATATGTTTTAAAAAACCTATCTTCGGTTATACCATTTTCAAATAGTTACGAATCATGATCTAGGGTTTGCATGGTCAACTCATACAATGTTTTATAGGATTTATCAAAAGATACATTGTAGAGTGGGATACCATTTACTTTGCACACAAGAGATGAAAGTCCAAACATTTCAAATTTATGTGGGCATTCGGTCCACGATTCTAGTGTGTCAGTGTTTAATCGACATGTCAATGCAAGTTTTATGGAGATTCCACCATTGATTAGGGATGAATTGGTGGAGGCGCATGAGACCATTGCACTATGACATCGATTGTGATTGCGTTGGGAATAAGTGGCTTACTATTATTCCAATTGACTCTTAGCTTCTCCACGGCCAAAGCAACAGAACTCATAACCTGCTGTTTGCGTACATGGAGTATTGCCGAGGTGAGGGAGAGACTTACATCGGGATTGGCAGCAAGTTCCTTTCTCAATATGAAATTGGATGGTGCAAGCGTCAATTTTATATCCACTTTAACATTGGGCGGCAGCCATTGGGGTATATTAAATATTTCATGATATATTTTTCCAACTAGATGTAATTCACTAGTTGTACCATTTTTAAGTGCATCTGTACTATCAGTATTAGTAATATATTCATATCCGTTGGAGGCGCCTCTCAATTCCTTGTATGACTTGGGTGTCATCAGCATGAATTGCATATAGCTTGAATAGTTTGAGAGATTGTTGCTTGTGCTCACCAGCGTACAGTTGATGTAGAAACTAATTTGACTAAATAAATTATTAAATAGTAACATTTCAGAGGATATTCCCGTGCCTCGAATTAGCAGTGCATTATTGGTTATCCAGACTTTCATTTGCAAATCTATCAATTAGGAAGATAAATCCAAAAAGCTTTTTTCAGTGGAATAAATTTGAAAGTGGATATTATCGGAGAGGGGTTGTAGTGGATAGAATTGTTCATAGTATCCATGCTTGACACTCACATCAACATTTTCGGCAGTGAATAGATTCAATGAGGCGGTTATTGAAGGTTGAGAATCCTTATGCGGTAGGTAGGACATCTTAAGAGAAGAAATCAAGTTTCGATCTAACAATTTTCTTCCTGGGGCTTCTGGTTACACTACGTGTCGGCTTTTTCCTTCTTTTCTTTGACAAGAGGGGTGTATTTCGTTTCCGACCTGAGTAGAGACTGGTGAGTGTTGTGTTGTTTCTTGACCTTGTTAAACCTTTACCGATCTGTTTCTCGCCAAGGCTTCGCGCACTGGACCTAAGATTTTCCGTAGCACTTTTTTTAAAATCCTTGCCAGAGCCCCAATCGTATAGTGTAGACGATGCAAAATCTGTCGCAGCCGGTACAAGATATTTTCTAGCCAGTGGTAGTGAAGAGCGAAACAGCTTAGCAAACCAGCTGCCAAGACCGTAGCCAGACATTGACGAGCGACCCTTGTAATAGTCCATTCCATTGCCCTGTTGTCTTGGGCCAAGAGTATTAACATAGAAGTCAATGTCAGGACAAGTTAATACCACTTTTCTATTAGACATCTTGCTGTTGAACGATGGGTTGAAAATAATATGTAATCACAGCCAAACCTTTCGAAATGGCAATGGAATCACTTAGGTCAGTTCTTAGTGTTTACTGGCAGAGTTTCAAAGATGAAGTGTTTGCGGGGATATACTGAAAATACCTTATATTGTAGTGATGAATATGTTCTCAATGGGTTTTTCGTTCAAGAACTCGTAGGAGGGGGGTATTTGAATGACTAACACGAAATGTTTTCACAAATGATGCGTAGAGAAATACACAAGTGTCTGTGGAGCAGGCAGGCGGGTTGTGAGCAAAAATAACCTTAGGGTTTCCAGTCCTTTTACCGTTGATTATACTGAGCTTAAAGCCAAGAACATCCTTTAGGTTATCATTGAAAATAACATTTTCACTGGCAATAGGTGAACTAATGCAGACCTTGCCCTCCTCCTTTGAATAGTTGAAATGAAAAGCTCCTTTTTTACGGGTGGAAATTCTTTTATTAATGGAACGACATAAATCATTCATAAAGGTGAGTTACTCGTAGGGTAATTCAATATATGGATAATCCATCCAATTGATTTTTTGAATTTGTTCTTGATCACCTGGTGGTGGTGGCCAATCATAGGGTCTAATTTTTATTTCATATTTACGATCTTTTCTCAGGATGTCATAAGTATTTTTGAGAATACAGTCGACAAGAGCCACTTCTTACTTTCCGTCAAATTTAATGATGGGGGAGAGTTTTGTCCAAAAATCCCTTGTTTTATTCAGATCATTGTAGAGAGGATCAGAAACATTGGACATGAAGGTCACATAGTAATAATTGGGCATTGTTAATATCTTCAGCACTGACCCAAGAATCAAAGTCCGAGTTGTATCCTAGCCAGCGAACAAGTAACGACGCCCCTACGAGTACGACTCTTTAATATCTTTTCAATTTGATAAATTTCACTAGTGTTTATAACTTTTTGCAGTTCATATTCATAAAAACCGCCGAGAATCTCATCATCTTTGGTGTCTCGTAGTCGATAAGTTATGGGTATGGTGTCTAGAATTTTGGACACTTTGAAAATCTCGGTGCTCCATAAATAATTCTCCTTTTCAAAAATATTGGTGGTTTTATTAATTTGAACAGTATCACCAACATTGAACTTCTTCTTATTTTTAATCTCATTTCCATGAAAGTATTGCTTTAGAAAAGCATCAAATGTATTCTCACTATAATGAACATCCCGAGGGCTAGAGTTGGATAAAGATCGATGTGGTCGATGGTTGTATATCTGCATGATTTTATCTAAATCGTGAATAAAAGCCGGTGTATTTTTCAGTATACAATATCTTGAAATTAATAGACGAATCGTTCTTATTAATCGTTCGGCCAATGCAGCCTTTATCGGACTGTGACTATGATAAAGTGTTGTATTATATTTCATTAGAACCTTTTGCACACGAGGGTTAACAAATTCACTACCACGATCTGATTGAATTTTTCTATACGAATCCTGTTCAAGAATACTTTCAATGGCCCGAGCAACTTCAACACCTCTCTTTGATCGCAGCGGAATGGCATAGGCATAGCGACTAAAGACACTGATTGCCACCAGAATATATTTTTAGGGTGTATTGTGACGCCGTTGAACTGCGTCTAAAGTTAAAATATTCATTTGCATTATATGCAGAGGGAAAAAGGCTTTAGTTTGACGATATTGTTTACTGCGAAGTCTATGATTCCGATGTAGTGTGTAACTCGATTCATTTTCTAGATACTCTTTTGCTTTTTTCAATGTGGTGCCGGAGACAGCTCTAGAAAGCATTTTGGGTGAACTTAAATTCCCCGCTTCGCCAATATTTTCATAAATACCTTTCAAAACTTCATCCATTTTGAACGTAAACACGCAGTGTAATGTTCACTCCCCTTTTGCTCACTGGTGGGTGAATCTATTCGTCTTCGCTTTTGACTAGCAGCCAAAGGTGTTGTAAAATCAGTAGTGCTAGTATCTTCTTATTCTTCTTCTTTTTTAAATGGTGTTGGTGGAGGACTATATTCTCTTAGTTTCTTTAGAATTTGCTTATTGTCAATAAGACTTTTGGGAAAGTTTGATACACTTAGAAAGGGCATAGACTATCGTCAAAGGATAAGAGTCCTTTACGATTCGTTACTATATCACGAATTAAATCAACTAGATTATAACTTTTTCTCTGAATTATAATTCGCTTCCCTGTACTGTTGACTTGAACTTGAGCGCCACATTCCATCACGAGATGAGATAATACTCTTTTACTGTGTTCCTGATAGGTGAGGGACAATAGGCTTCCAATTTTCAATACAATTAAATTTAATTCCTTCTCCTTCGATTGTACAGAATCTGGAGATGTTTCTTGTTTAGAGAGATCGGCGACGGGTCTCTCACGATAAGGTCTATGTTTATCCACACGTCGCAATGCATCTTGGAGTAAAAGCACTTTTTTGTCATCGGCAATATTCTCATTATTAATGAATTTGCTTAGAATGTCTTTAAAATGTTCGATGGGTAAGAGGACAAGTTTATTAGGTATCAATTTACATTCTTTTGTCATCTAGAGAAAACTGTTTAGAAGACATACAATTATTGGCAGTAGAAGTGAGAAAAGCCTACCGCCCGCCTGAAGGAGTCACGTCATTTTAAAATTTTTTACCTTTTTCTTAAAAGCCCAGGAACGTACAGTAGAAGGATATTGCTTTGTATGTTATCTAACACCTTCTTGCAGTTGAACATTGCCCTCAGTTAAATTTAAAAACAGTTCAGACATTAGATTAAAGAAATCATTGTCGACACCATGTTTGGGTTTAGCCTTCCTAAGCAGGGGTTTTGAAGTGCTTAAACCGGAAACTAAATGCCGTTGTTCATGTAGTTTCTTCAGTGTCATGATAGCGACTAATAGCCTTTTCTACTGTTCACCGGAAGATATACTGTAATTTCATTGTCGAAAATCTCGGTAACTATACGTAGATCCTCGGGCGTGCTCTGATTAAGATCCAGTAAAATTTAACCGTAGGGCTTGCTTGTCGCTTGAGTGTACGCTTACAACATAAATTTTGGTGTGCCGGGTTTTATATGTTTGTTGAGATTTATGAGCGAGCTAGAATCCCGAACGACTCGATAGATAATATAGATAGTGCAATTCAAAGCAAGGGTTCGCATACATTTGCTCTGATGAAACAGATTGTGTAGAACTAGGGTTACGGAAATGTGTTCATGATGAGATCGAACAGTGAACAATTGCAGCATTTCCTGTGAGAAGTGCTCAATGGATTCAGCCAAATCATCAATAATCAACCACAAGTTCGGTTCAATACTATTGAAAACATCAAGTCCTCTTATGAATTGTATTGGTGTGGTTGTGGCAATAGCTTTTATTTTATCATAGGACTCTTGCCAAATACTATAGCAATAGTAGATTTTTTTCGGTTTTTCCAAAAACATTTTATCGCAATTTTGAATTATTCTAGCTAAAAGCGTTGGTTTCCCCGACATTGAGGGTCCACACAGAAATGATCTGAAGGGTGTTTTAAATTGATACATGCTGTTGACAACAGTCGGACTATGACTAACTGTAAACCATACGTGTTCAATGAATAAGTAGTAATTTTCCCATAGATCTATCTATTCAAGAACAACAAAAACAATATTTCATGGCAACATTTATTAGGACAAATATTTGTTCAACATGAAAACTCTATTTGTTCAACATGAACAATGATAACACTTTATAATAAACACTTATTGTCTTTAAACACTTTTCTGTACAACACTTTAGTACATCAACACTTTTCTGTACAAAAAAAACACTTTTTTCTTTAAACACTTTTGTCCATCTACATCACTTTTGTACATCAACACTTTTCTGCACAAAAAAACACTTTTCTATACAACACTTTTCTATACAACAAAAAAATACAGTTGGAACTAGCACAGTTGAACATTACAGTGAATTTAAAGGTAGGGGCCCCCCCACCCCCCCCCCGGGAGCCGGCCGCGGGAAGGGCCCCCCCCGGGAGCCACGATGGAAAAACAATAGTTGTCGTCACTGCTACAGTTAGGTTGAGTCAAGGGGGTTAAGGTGGTTAAGGTAGTGAGATTGGGTTAGTTAATTTATGAACGGGTTTAGCGGTTAGTTAATTTATGAAAGGTTGAGTGGTGGTGGTTAGTGCTTGGGTTAGATTAGTTGGTTAGGTTAATTTATCCAGACCAAGTTGATTACGATAGTTTATGCATTCAACTCAGTCTGAAATACGATAGTGACCATGAGGCAGGACACTCCGCCATTCTCGAGCACATAGACATTGTCAGATATAAATGACATTGCATTTTTTCTACTCTCACAGTATAATTTCTATACTGTAGAGAGCGAATTGCAAGCACTTGCGCTCTTGGCACTAGGCAACTTTCTACACAGTTTCTGTACACACTAATGTTGAAATTGTTCTTCAAAAAGTGCAGAGGCACCCCTTTACATATCTTCTTTTCATCCTCTATATGAGTTTCAATGCAATAAACCGTGGGGCCCGGGAACACCCCCCTTGAGATCAAATCACTCCCCGTCTCTGATTTTAATTTGAATAGTTGGTTGGGGGCTTGACGTTTCACCAGCTCGGGGTAGAGGGATGGATTCCAGTAGGTGAAATCCATCCGCGAGCTGATGTGCACCCCATTTTGCAAATCACCCAATAAATCTTCGGTCCCATTTACCTTTAACAGCAGAGAATCTGTATCCCCATAGTAAACTTGAACCTCCCCCTCCCGTGGCCATTGCACCTTGCACACATTGTAAAAGAACGACAACATGAGCTTTTTTGCAATTTCTAGTACTGAACTGCCGCCTGCTATATTCTTGTTCAGTACCACATTTCGCTTTTGCCTGTGTAGAAGAACCATGCTGGCCTCTATGCTTGTGAATGATGTAAAATTGGGGTCGGCAATAATTCGTGCACACTCTAGAGGGTCAGTCACGACGTCACAGCGAGATCTGTTGCGTACGCTTTCACACATTTTGCCAAAAGCTGAATTTAGAATGAGCTTGTACAATTCCTTCTCTACCTTGGAATTTCTCCTAGAACGTTTATCGACAAAAGTATCGATAAACATTTTCAAATAAGGTTTCTGATTGAACTGCAGGACCCTATGTATTTTGGTGATCTTGAAACCGTTTTTTACCATCCAGTGCAAAAGCACATGATGAACAACGATATTCTCTATAGAGTCCAATTCAGCAATCAGCATTTGCTTAGAGGGGGTCCAATACATCCTTATATTCTCAACCAATGACCGATTGTAGGGGCTCAGCGAGTCCCTGGTCACTGGTCGATTGATGCAGATGAAAACAAAATCTTTGACTGAGTCGTGAAGTGTCAGCGGGATGTGACCATCAATTTCATAGAACCCTCCCTGTGGCCCATTTTCCTCGATGGTGTTAATGTCGGGGAGCTCACAAGGATTCTCAAGCCATTTATAGTTCCCATACGGCAAAATGTAGTGGGACATTGCCGAGGGGTATAACGAGTTCATGTCCAAGAACACTGCATTTGACTTTACACCGGTGCTGTTTTGTCCGCTCGGATCGGTTGATAAGACGCGGTCCCCGTGAAAAATATTCCCTCCCCGCATTGAACGCTCTACAAAAAGATGTTGATCTACATCTGTGATTAGGCCTATTTCCTCCCTACTAATTTTTAAAATTAAATCCATTACTAAATGTGGTGTAGAAAAATAATATCCTATATCTAACCCGAACTCTGAATAGATCTGGTCTGTATTCTTACAGACTATATACAACAGAGTTAGAACATCACTGGCCAAGTACAGTCTACAATAATCCCACCCATTTTTACAATCCCCCTTAGCCCACACCTTCTTGGCAAACTCATACTCCTCAGCTGTGCATTCACTGTTGGTCAGTGAATTGTGAAAAGCTTCTATTGGAGGTAGTTTCTCCTCGCTTAAGCGAGTGCCAGAACAGTAATAATCATATGCATATACACCTTTGCTGGTTAATAAGTCATACATTTCACTGTCTGGAAAGTGCTGTTTAAGCAAGGGAAAGCTATCAAAATTGTCGCTTTTCGGCACTTGAATCAGTTGACTTAAGGATTTGAGGAAAAAACTAAAAAAATCTAAAAACCTAATTTTATTCCAGCACGTACGCCCATTATCCACTACCTGCCATTTCAGTTCGAGAAGCAACAACTTCTCGGCCGATTTGGGAATAATGTTGTAGGTAAATGAATTATTTACCCATGGATTGTCTACTCCCACTCCCTCCCTGTTTATACGTGCCAGTGCCGGTAAAATAAATTTTAAGTCATTATTAGAATTGTGGATATAAACAGGGATAAAAAACTGTTGGCTAACAATTAAATTACACGATTGATGTGCTACCCCTCTAAAATTACTACCCCCAGAGGAAAGTTCCTGCCACACGTGCTCATGGTCTTTGACTGTCCCCCTCCGGGAAAATATTCACAAGTATGATATTACTTTTTCTATCTTCCACCAAAAATTAGAATTGAACTTTAAATTTCTTTATGTCATTGTGAAATAAAGAACTGAAGTGGAAGATTTTTATTTTCTCTGGAGAACTTGAACTTTTCTTCACTTCGTTGAGAAAATTTTTAATTGAACTAGAACTTTTCATCTTCCATGAAAATATTCATACGTATGGTATTACTTTTCTATCTTCCACCGAAAAATTTAGAAATGGACTTTAAATTTCTTAATGTCATTGTGAAATAAAGATCTTAAGTGGAAGATTTTTATTTTCTCTGGAAAAATTAGAATTGTATTGTGTTTTTTGGTAAAATTCAGAAGAGAACTTGAACTTTTCTTCACTTCGTTGAGGAAATTTTAAATTGAACTAGAACTTTTTATCTTCCATGAAAATATTCACAAGTATGAAATTACTTTTTCTATCTTCCACCGAAAAATTAGAATTGAACTTTCAATTTCTTTATGTCATTGTGAAATAAAGAACTTAAGTGGAAGATTTTTATTTTCTCTGGACAAATTAGAATTGTATTGTGTTCTTTGGTAAAATTCAGTAGAGAACTTGAATTTTTCTTCACTTCATTGAGAAAATTTAAAATTGAACTAGAAATTTTTATTAGCCGTGAAAATATTCACAAGTATGGTATTACTTTTTCCATCTTCCATCAAAAAATTTGAATTGAATATTGAATTTCTTTATGTCATGGTGAAATAAAGAACTTAAGTGGAAGATTTTATTTTTCTCTGGAGAATTTAGAATTGAAGTGCGTTCTTTGGTAAAACTCAGAAGAGAACTTGAACTTTTCTTCACTTCAATGAGATAATTTTAAATTGAACAAGAACTTTTTATCTTCCGTGAAAATATTCACAAGTATGGTGTTACTTTTTCTACCTTCCACAAAAAAATTAGAATTGAATTTAGAATTTCTTTATGTCTTTGTGAAATATAGAACTTAAGTGGAAGATTTTTGTTTTTCCTGGAGAATTTGGAATTGGAGCGTGTTCTTTGATAAAATGTAAAAGAGATCATAAACTTTTCTTAACTTCGTTGAGAGAAATTGGAACATTATTTTAAATTTTTTCATCCCTTTGAGAAAAATCTGAATCGAAGTGGAAAATTTTTATATTATTTGGAAAAGTAGAATTTATTAAAAACTAATTTCTTTTTCCATTGAGAAAGGGGGCGTAAAAGATCATTACTTCAAGTTGCAAAATGGGTTTAGGATGGACATTAAGAAAGTAACTTGCTCTGAAATGGTCTTTGAAAAGTATTTCTTAGTGTTGAGGTAACCAAAATGCTGTAAAGTATAGTTGTGGTGAAAAAGAAAAGTACTTCAAGTCGTTAAATGGGTTTAGAAGGGACATTAAGAAAGTAACTTGCTCTGAAATGGTCTTTGAAAAGTATTTCTTGGTGTTGAGGTATCCAAAAAGCTGTATGGTCTAGTTGTGATGAAAAATATAAGTACTTCAAGTTGGAAAATGGGTTTAGTATAGACATGAAGAAAGTAACTTGCCCTGAAATGTTTTTTGTAAAGTATTTCTTGGTGTTGAGATATTCAAAAAGCTGTAATGTATAGTTGAGGGTGAAAATGATAAGTACTCACAGTTGGAAAATGGGTTTAGGAGGGACATTAAGATAGTAACTTGCTCTGAAATGATCTTTGAAAAGTATTTCTTGGTGTTGAGGTATCCAAAAAGTTGTAAAGTTTAGTTTCGGGTTAAAAAAGATAAGTAATTCAAGTTGAAAAATGGGCTTAGGAGTGACATTAAGAAAGTAACTTGATATGAAATGGTCTTTGAATAGTATTTCTTTGTGTTCATGTATACAAAGAGTTGTAATCTATAATTTCCGGTGAAAAATATAGGTACTTTAAGTTGGAAAATAGGTGTAGGAGGGGCATTAAGAAAGTAACTTGCTCTGAAATATTCTTTGAAAAGTATTTCTAGGTGTTGAAGTAACCAAAAAGGTGTAAAGTATAGTTGTGGGTGAAAAAGATAGGTACTTCAAGTTGCAAAATGGGTGTAGGAGGGACATTAAGAAAGTAAATGGCTCTGAAATGGTCTTTGGAAAGTATTTCTTGGTGTTGAGGTAACCAAAAAGCTGTAAAGTATAGTTGTGGGTGAAAAGATAAGTACTTCAAGTTAGAAAATGGGTTTAGGAGGGACATTAAGAAAGTAACTTGCTCTTAAATGGTCTTTGAAAAGTATTTCTTGGTGTTGAGGTATCCAAAAAGCTATAAAGTATAGTTGTGGGTGAAAAAGATAAGTACTTCAAGTTGGAAAATGGGCTTAGGAGAGACATTAAGAAAGTAACTTGCTCTGAAATGGTCTTTGAAAAGTATTTCTTGGTGTTTAGGTAAACAAAAAGCTGTAAAGTATAGTTTCGGGTGAAAAAGATAAGTACTTCAAGTTGGAAAATGGGTTTAGGAGGGACATTCAGAAATTAACTTGCTCTGAAATGGTCTTTGAAAAGTATTTCTTGGTGTTGAGGTAACCAAAAAGCTGTAAAGTATAGTTGTGGTTGAAAAAGATAAGTACTTCAAGTTGCAAAATGGGTTTAGGAGGGACATTAACAAAGTAACTTGCTCTGAAATGGTACTTGAAAAGTATTTCTTGGTGTTGAGGTATCCAAAAAGCTGTAAAGTATAGTTGTGGGTGAAAAGATAAGTACTTCAAGTTAGAAAATGAGTTTAGGAGGGTCATTAAGAAAGTAACTTGCTCTGAAATGGTCCTTGAAAAGTATTTCTTGGTGTTGAGGTAGCAAAAGAGCTTTTAAGTATAGTTTCGGGTTAAAAAGATAAGTACTTCAAGTTGGAAAATAGGTGTAGGAGGGACTTTAAGAAATTAACTTAATCTTAAATGGTCCTTTAAAATTATTTCTTGGTGTTGCGGTATCATAAAAGATGTAAAGTATCGTTTGGAATGGAAAAAATAAGTACTTCATGCTAGAATATTGGTTTAGGATAGACATTTATAAAGTAACTTGCTCTGAAATGTTCCTTACAATTATTTATTGATGTTGAGGCATCGAAAAGGCTTTATATTCTAGGTGTGTTTGAAATATAAAATTAATTCATGATGGAACACAGATTTAGGAGGGACAATAGGATAGTACCGTGCTCTGAAATGGTCCTTGAAAAGTATTTCTTGGTGTTGATATATCCAAAAAGGTGTAACGTATAGTTGTGATTGAAAATGATAAGTGCTTAAAGTTTTAAAATGGCTTTAGGATTGAAATTAAGAAAGTAACTTGCTCTGAAATGGTCTTCTAAGAGTATTTCTTGCTGTTGAGGTATCCAAAAAGCTGTGAAGTATAGTTCTAGGTGGCAAAGAAAAGTACTTCAAGTAGGAAAATGAGTTTAGGATGGACATTAAGAAAGTAAACTGCTCTGAAATTGTCCTTGAAAAGTATTTCTTGGTGTTTAGGTATCCAAAAAGGTGTAAGACACAGTTGTGAGTTAAAAAAATAAGTCCTTCAAGTTAGAAAATGGGTTTAGGAGGATCATTAAGAAAGTAACTTGCTCTGAAATGGTCTTTGAAAAGTATTTAAAAAAAATGGCGAGGGGACTCTTGGGGGGGCCCGGGGAGGGCGTTTGGGGATCGGGGGGCCCTTGAGGGCCGGGGGGTCCTTTGGGAGCCCAGGGGACCTTTGGGAACCGGGTGAGGGCCTTTGGGGGTCCGGGGGGCCCTTTGGGAGCCCGGTGGTCTTTTGGGAGCCGGGTGGGCCTTCGGGGGCCGGGGGGGGGCCTTGGGGGGTCTGGGGAGGGCTTTTGGGGGTCTGGGGGCCTTTTGGGAGCTTGGGGGACCTTTGAGTACCGGGGGCTTCCTTCGGGGTTGGGGTAGGGGGATTGGAACCCTTTGGGGTTGGGCTAGGGGGATCGGAACCCATTGGGGTTGGGTTAGGGGACCTCACGACACTGTTAAAATACAACTTGTGTATTATAACGACCACAGAGTTTCACCCTTAAATTCTCTTCTAAAATCATCTTTTAAATCATCTTTTAAAATGTCTCTAACTGTTTCGCCGAAATAATTCCATAAAATGGCTAAAACGACTTCGCCCAAATAATCCCTAAACGTAATTTCAGCGTGTTCCTTTTGTTTGACATCTCTGCGCTGACGCATTTCAAATTATTTGTAAACCTGATTCCCGCGCTAAAACAATTCATCGCTAAGATCTAAACATTCGCTCGGAGACAGTTCTCTTTAGAAATAACAAATTAATTCCCCTTTCGTGAATCAATTCTATTTAGAAACAACAAATTAATTCCCCTTTCATGTCAATCAATCAATCGTGACATCATCTGTCATGTGTGATCTAAACTTTGCCTCGGAAACAATTCTGGTCGAACTCCAAAGACATTAATTAACTTGACGTCATCTGTCAGACATTAATTAGCTTCCCCGGAAACAATCTATTTCCTATTCCTGGATCATAACATTCGCTGAGAGCGTGCCAAAAACAAATACTATTTCTGGATCATAACATTCGCTGAGAGCGTGCACTTGGCCAAAAACAACAACAACATTGACCTTGACATTTGCCTCGGAAACAACAACAAATACTATTTCTGGATCATAACATTCTTCCCTAGCCGGCACTTGGCCAAAACACCCCTGGAGAAAGAGGTCATTGACCCCATTAACCACGTGTTCTCTCTTGGGACTCTATGCCCATATATGGACTCCCGTCACGATCAATAGGGTCATCTCTACTCATATGAGAGAAAATATCTCTCAAAGAAAAAAATATATCCAAAAAATATCGAGAAGAAAAAAAAAGTAAACAATTACCTATTGCATAACACCCACGTGCTCGTACTAAATTAATAACCCTTGCTGAAATATAGAAGAAATATATAATCTCTAAACTAACATTTAGCAGCCAAGTGTGTGCAATATATCTATAATCCATAACACTTGTTGGTTTCTAAGACTCGGTTGGAATTCGTTGCTAGGGCTTTGCATAAGTAAACAATTAAGTATTGCATAACACCCACGTGCTCGTATTAAATTAATAACCCCTGCTGGTAATTGCCGATTCTGCACCACATAGGTCACCCCATCAATTTTCATCATTTTGTTACTCTATCTTTCTCTCTCTCTCTCTCTCTCTCTCTCTCTCTCTCTCTCTCTCTCTCTCTTTCTTTCTCCCTACCTCTATGCTCTCGCTCTCTCTCTCTCTCTCTCTCTCTCTCTCTCTCTCTCTCTCTCTCTCTCTCTCTCTCTCTCTCTCTCTCTCTCTCTCTCTCTCTCTCTCTCTCTCTCTCTCTCTCTCTCTCTCTCTCTCTCTCTCTCTCTCTCTCTCTCTCTCTCTCTCTCTCTCTCTCTCTCTCTCTCTCTCTCTCTCTCTCTCTCTCTCTCTCTCTCTCTCTCTCTCTCTCTCTCTCTCTCTCTCTCTCTCTCTCTCTCTCTCTCTCTCTCTCTCTCTCTCTCTCTCTCTCTCTCTCTCTCTCTCTCTCTCTCTCTCTCTCTCTCTCTCTCTCTCTCTCTATCTTTCTGCGCCTTTTTGTCTTGAAGAAAAAGCGTATATTGGAGAAAATGTCTCTCCAAGAAAAAAACATATCCCAAAATCGTCCTGAAAAAATAATAGGTCGAAGCAAAAAAAACTTCTCGAAGAAATATATAATCTCTAAACTATTATTAAGCAGCCACGTGTGTGCAATAGATCTATAATCCATAACACTTGTTGGTTTCTAAGGCTTGGTCGGAATTCGCTGCTACGGCTTTGCATTGGTAAACAATTAACGCTTACATAACACAAACGTGTTCGTACTAAATTAATAACAACTGCTGGTTGTTAAGGCCTCATAGGATCTTGCTGCTAGGGCCTAATGGGATTTGGTTGCTAGGGAAGGCAGTGATCGCGGTACCAATTGATTAACTACTTAAGCTAGGCCCATAGGGCATATGAGATTTATATTGAAACCCCGGTTGCGGAAACTCCAAAAGGGGGCTCTTTTGATTGGAGTAGTATATTAATTACCGATTCTGTACCACAGAGGTCACCTCATCAATTTCCATCATTTTGTTGCTCTCTCTCTCTCTCTCTCTCTCTCTCTCTCTCTCTCTCTCTCTCTCTCTCTATCTCTCTCTCGCTCTCTCTCTCTCTATCTCTCTCTCTCTCTCTCTCTCTCTCTCTCTCTCTCTCTCTCTCTCTCTCTCTCTCTCTCTCTCTCTCTCTCTCTCTCTCTCTCTCTCTCTCTCTCTCTCTCTCTCTCTCTCTCTCTCTCTCTCTCTCTCTCTCTCTCTCTCTCTCTCTCTCTCTCTCTCTCTCTCTCTCTCTCTCTCTCTCTCTCTCTCTCTCTCTCTCTCTCTCTCTCTCTCTCTCTCTCTCTCTCTCTCTCTCTCTCTCTCTCTCTCTCTCTCTCTCTCTCTCTCTCTCTCTCTCTCTCTCTCTCTCTCTCTCTCTCTCTCTCTCTCTCTCTCTCTCTCTCTCTCTCTCTCTCTCTCTCTCTCTCTCTCTCTCTCTCTCTCTCTCTCTCTCTCTCTCTCTCTCTCTCTCTCTCTCTCTCTCTCTCTCTCTCTCTCTCTCTCTCTCTCTCTCTCTCTCTCTCTCTCTCTCTCTCTCTCTCTCTCTCTCTCTCTCTCTCTCTCTCTCTCTCTCTCTCTCTCTCTCTCTCTCTCTCTCTCTCTCTCTCTCTCTCTCTCTCTCTCTCTCTCTCTCTCTCTCTCTCTCTCTCTCTCTCTCTCTCTCTCTCTCTCTCTCTCTATCTCTCTGCGCCTGTGTGTCTTGAAGAAAAAAAGCATATGGGAGAAAATATCTCTCAAAGAAAAAAAATATATCCAAAAAATATCCAGAAGAAAAAAAAAGTAAACAATTACCTATTGCATAACACCCACGTGCTCGTACTAAATAAATAACCCCTGCTGGTAATTGCCGATTCTGTACCACATAGGTCACCCCATCAATTTCCATCATTTTGTTACTCTCCCTTTCTCTCTCTCTCTCTCTCTCTCTCTCTCTCTCTCTCTCTCTCTCTCTCTCTCTCTCTCTCTCTCTCTCTCTCTCTCTCTATCTCTCTGCGCCTGTGTGTCTTGAAGAAAAAAAGCATATGGGAGAAAATATCTCTCAAAGAAAAAAAATATATCCAAAAAATATCCAGAAGAAAAAAAAAGTAAACAATTACCTATTGCATAACACCCACGTGCTCGTACTAAATAAATAACCCCTGCTGGTAATTGCCGATTCTGCACCACATAGGTCACCCCATCAATTTCCATCATTTTGTTACTCTCCCTTTCTCTCTCTCTCTCTCTCTCTCTCTCTCTCTCTCTCTCTCTCTCTCTCTCTCTCTCTCTCTCTCTCTCTCTCTCTCTCTCTCTCTCTCTCTCTCTCTCTCTCTCTCTCTCTCTCTCTCTCTCTATCTTTCTGCGCCTTTTTGTCTTGAAGAAAAAGCGTATATTGGAGAAAATATCTCTCCAAGAAAAAAACATATCCCAAAATTGTCCTGAAAAAATAATAGGTCGAAGCAAAAAAAACATCTCGAAGAAATATATAATCTCTAAACTATTATTTAGCAGCCACGTGTGTGCAATAGATCTATAATCCATAACACTTGTTGGTTTCTAAGGCTCGGTCGGAATTCGCTGCTACAGCTTTGCATAGGTAAACAATTAACTATTATATAACACAAACGTGTTCCTACTAAATTAATAACAACTGCTGGTTCTTAAGGCCTCATAGGATCTTGTTGCTAGGGCCTAATCGTGGTACCAATTGATTAACTACTTAAGCTAGGCCCATAGGGCATATGAGATTTATATTGAAACCCCGGTTGCGGAAACTCCAAAAGGGGGCTCATTTGATTGGAGTAGTATAGTAATTACCGATTCTGCACCACATAGGTCACCTCATCAATTTCCATCATTTTGTTGCTCTCTCTCTCTCTCTCTCTCTCTCTCTCTCTCTGTCTCTTTCTCTCTTTCTTTCTCGCTCTCTCTATCCCTTTTCTCTCTGTCTCTCTCTGTCTCTCTCTCTCTCTCTCTCTCTCTCTCGCTCTCTCTCTCTCTCTCTCTCTCTCTCTCTCTCTCACTCTCTCTCTCTCTCTCTCTCTCTCTCTCTCTCTCTCTCTCTCTCTCTCTCTCTCTTTCTCTGCGCCTGTGTGTCTCGAAGAAAAAAGTATCTTGGAGAAAATATCTCTCTAAGAAAAAAGTATATCCAAAAAATGTCCTGAAGAAAAAAAATATCTCAAAACAAAAAAAAACGTCTCGAAGAAATATATAATCTCTAAACTAAAATTTAGCAGCCACGTGTCTGCAATAGATATATAATCCATAAAACTTGTTGTTTTCTAAGGCTCGGTTAGAATTCGTTGTTAGAGCTTTACATAAGTAAACAATTAACTATTACATAACACCCAAGTGCTCGTACTAAATTAATAACACCTGCTGGTTGTATATGCCTCATAGGATCTACTTGCTAGGGCCTAATGGGATCTGGCTGCTAGGGAGGGTAGTGATCGTGGTGCCAATTGATTAACTACTTAAGTTAGGCCCCAAGCGCATATAAGGTTTATATGGAAACAGTGGCTGCGAAAACTCCGAAAGGGGACTCTTTTGATAGTAGTAGCATAATAATTGCCGATTCTGTACCACATAAGTCACCCCATCAATTTCCCTCATTTTCAGCCCATTTTACATAATTTTATTTTCAAATATTGCACTTTTGAACAATTTCTATCTCTACACTCCAAATGAAAACAGGTCCTTGGCAATCAAATTTGGTCTCATTTTTATAGTTTTTCCTAATATGAACACAAGTGTTCAAAACAGGTCTCAGGAAATAAGACTGATGGCATATGAGTAACATATCGCGTGTATAGCCATAGGAAAAAGATGGTTTGTATTTTTAAAGTTTAGGAGAATATAACATAGAAAGTAAAAAGGGTTTTATTTATATATTAAACCTTACAAATTTAACACAGTGTTTATAGCCATTTAATGTTACCTGTTTCAATACGAACTGTGCCAAGACTTAAAGAAGTAAGGGGTAACACAGCAAATAGCACAAATTCTAATAACGTTATATACTAACATATAATTTAAAATCAGTGACTTCCATAACTTCTTTTCTTTCTGAAAATATAACGCAGTAAATTTTGTATTGATTACTATGTACTTGATCTACTGAAAGTTTATTTTCTATATCAGCAGTTGGTCTACTTCGATACATATTCGATTCATGCTTTGAAACATCAAAACAAGATAAATGATATACTGTTTTAAAATGATTGTAACTTACAATTGTTCCACATTTTTATGTTTAAATGCTAACTGTGAAAATCGTTGATAAGCGTTTGAATAATCTTCATTATCATCACTGAAATAACATTTAATATTTTTTGTGGATATTTATATCCATTCACTCTCAGTTCAATTCTATTAGTGTTCCTATGGGCAAAAACCATTTTGTTTTGTGTATAATTGTTATCTTTTTCCGATTTCTTTAACAAAACAACAATTTTAGTTGTGTTATAGCAATCACTGACTACTATCCATATTAATTCTTTATTTGTTTTATTGTCGCCTTAATAGGTATTACACGCTTTCCATTTTAAATCAAATGAGCTGCCCTTTCCTATTCCAACTTTTAATTGTTCTGCCTTGTTCGTTAATCTGGCTTCTAATTGAGTCGCTATGGGTAAAATGAGATGAAATACTGGTAACATTCACAATAAATGCATTAAATCTACTTTAAAATTTTGAACTTCATATTTTATAATCCTATTGGAAAATATGTTTCTTTTTAATAAAATTTGATGCGTAAGACCTCTTAAAACACAATTAATATCTACAAAATCCAAATAATCTTGATAATGGTAAATACATACTAACCACGTGACTTTCTTTAGTTTTATTTAACCTTTTAAATAAACCACTAATTAAAAGCATTATGTCGTCTTATTTTAAATGTTCTACCACCTGCTGCAACAGGTGCAAAAATGCTTTCAAACTCATTTTCTGTATTAAAGAAATCAACGGATTGGGTTTTATCTTCATACCAAAACATATTAGTAGATTCACTTTGACTTTCCAGTCATCTGGAAATTCTAATATTTTTTCAACAGTAGTAGTTATACCTACTTAATAAATACTTTCAATACATTTTCCATTGATAATATATTCAGAATTTATGAACAAGTTAAATCCATTATTTTTTAAAGTAGCTTAATCATTATTTTGCATATTTGTTCCTCCCAATTGTGATATTTTCACTTTTGGAATAAGGGTAACTATCACTTTT
>NC_142814.1:4614591-4709591 GCF_049724085.1 Artemia sp. Qi Xiang Cuo
TCTTAAAGGACAATGGGATTTAATAACATTGAGATGTTTATTCTGATATTTTCAGGTTTTATTTTGGGTGGTTTTACTTTTACTTGGGTAACTTTAGTTGGAAAATTTTGAGGTTTTTTTAAAATTGATCCCATTACAGACGTGGGTGGCTTGAAAATGGAGCTTTTGATTTTGTTGGTCTATCCCAGACCAATATACTGCAAATCTTAAGTTTCTAGAAAATTTTTAAGGGTTTCAAAAGGAAAAAACTAAAAGGGAAAGAAAAGTTTTTGTGCTGATCTCCTACTAGTAAGTAGCACTTACAACTTACGACACTTCATTTTTTTAGCTGATACGACTGTATCAGAGTATTATTTAGTTCACTTCGATGTATTTAGAACATTTTGACACAATGTTGGCCCCTTAGAATCAAGCGAGTCTAAGCTCCCCTAAATCTGAAGACTTAATCTGAACACTGGTACACGTTCATAGGTTCCGGCAGGGAAGGAAGGGAACCCCTTCCGCTAAAGGGAAGAAGAGACTATAAAATATTCACACTTTGGAAACTAGGCTGCTGGGTTGGGTATTTGTTTTCAGATTTATGGAGAAAGAAAATTCATTCCAAAAATCGTTAAGCAGCATTCAAACACTAAATAGCTTGCATAATTCAATTGTCATTAATTTTAAGATTATGAAAAACTTTTAGGTCCTGGATATAGCCTACTAGTAAAAGGCAAAGCCCCTCCTATGTACATAAAGAATTGAACCCATCGAAAATAGAAAACTATTTACACCCTATATTTGTTTGTCCTACATCAGCGAATTTAATTTAAATTTTTTGTTTACAGAAGATGGATAGAATAAATTTAGGAAAATAATTATGTGAAGTTTCTGATGCTGTCTTACGGAAGAAAGTTAGGAACACAGCTAGGAATATTAGTAAAAAAGCTTTATGTTTAGAGAGGAGTTGGCGCTCGTACAAGAATTATCTGAGTGATAGATCATATGAAAACAAGAGGAATGTAAAGAAAGTGGAGAAAGCCTTAAAATATAAACTATGGATGTGTGAAGTGGAGGCCATGGATAAAATTGTCAATGTTCTGGAAGATGCGGCTAGACGGTATAATAGTAAAATATTGTACTGGCATGTTAATAAATTGAGAAGGAGTAGTGAATCTGGACTTGCCCTGGTTAAAGATAGGAACGGGGCCATAATTAGTGACAAGGAAAGAGTTAAAGAGATGGGCAGAACATTATGAGAGTATTCTATACCGAGAAAGAGTCGGAAGAAATGATATAGAAGAAAATGAAAAGTTTGTGATACCTTGGATATGAAGGAAAATTTCTTTTTTGAGCAAGAATTAGCGACAATACTAACATGATTAAAAAAATAAAAAGATCCCAGATGCCGATATCGTGGTAAGTAGAAATACGTTCTAACACCCCAGTGGCTATACATGACGTACGAACAAAGACGAAAAAATAGTAAATGAAAAAAAGCAAAAAAAATAGCCGAGATAAACGAGAATAATGTCAGCCAGTGAAACAAGTCGAAGCGAAAATAAGCAGATATTTTGACAAAAACCTCCGCCAAGTCGTATTCAGTGCTCAGAAAAAAAAGAAGAAAAAATCTGACCGTATGAAGTAAACTCAACAAGAGCGGAATATACCACTCAAATACATTAAAGAAGTTAAGCAGGGCTGAGCTCTATCCCCCTTTATAAGGATCATTTTGGTGGACTTTGTCTTAAGGAGAACATAAAAGCAATGGGAGAGCACAGAAACAAATAGGGAGGACAAAGTTTCCTGGACTTAGATTATGCTGATGATTTAAGCATCCTAAATGAAAGTCTGAGCAAAATGAATTAACTTTTATGGTACAGTGAATCTAAGGTTCAATATCAAACAAATTGCAATAGTTTTGATTTGAGCACGATTTGAACCGGAAAAAAAAATTTCTCAACAACGTATAAAAATCGGACAAGGCGGAATTGACCGTTTTTCGTTTTTTCTTCTAAAATGACGACTTTTAAAAAATAAATTTGCAACTTAGTTATAATATAAAACTTAAAAGAATATTATTATTATATTATTATAATATAATTATAATAATAAAACTTACTTTGCACGTATAGAAAGTCGGTAATAGATAAATTTGGTACGCAGAACACGAAAATGCACTTTGTTTTGAACGCTCGGGTTCAATCTCCGATCCCGCCCGTAAATCAAGCTTCGATATAGGTCTGAGAGCAACGTTAGACGATCGTGAATTCACACAGGAAAAATGGGACTGCGAATGCAGAAAAGAAGTCGTGTCCATGTCAATTTACCCCCCCCCCCCACCCCAACCTCCATCCTAAACGTGACCACCCCGATTTCTTAGAATCCAATAAACAACTTTTGACAACTAGCTAAATCACTGATTTTAATTTGAACAAAAATCACAGATAATTTGAAATTGCAAAAGGACTGGTGATTCATCACGTTTATTTTATTTGTCACATGTCTTCGATTTGAACCTGAGCATTAGAGCAACTAGTTCCTTTGCAATATTCGCAAGCAATGTCGCATTTAATGCCATTTTGATGATAGCTGCACTGGTCACTATCACATGATCCCTTACAACCATACTTCACGACGGTGAGAATTTTCTTTGATGCCACTGGAAGATCCGTGAGGATAGGGTACAGCATACCATTCTGGAGTCTCCATCTCCAATTTTCATGATCAAGGGCAGGGCTCTAAAGCCCAATCCAATCTTGTTCTTGAAGATAGATTCAGAAACAGTTAAATTTTGCTGCTGCTGAAGTAGGAGGTAGATCTTGGGGATAGACGAAAGCTGTAGACGTTGCTACTTTCTGCTGAAAGACCCGCTGTTGGTAACTGTCAAGATTGTCAGTAGATTTTCAACTGTACAATAAAGAAAGTGCAGCCTGTCCGGCTACTTTAGTCTCTTCTTTCGAAGTACCAATTCGAGAAAACGTTGAAGCATTTTCCCTAACCTGTTCGTTATTTCTCAGTCGTTTAAACGCAATCCCTTTGCCAAATCCATGTAGATGGGAAGTTGTGTCTCAGCCAGAAATTGCGTGAGCAAAAGAAAGCAGTTTGCAGATTTCAGTCCCAATCTTCTTAACAATGGCTTAGATCCCAAGTTGCACTTGAAGGAGTTGGCTTAGGCTCACTGTGCAGGTGACATCCCATATGTAAAATTGGGTTTCACGCGCATTAGAAGCTGATCGCTTTATAGTATGAATAACACCAATCTCTTCAGACGCTTTTAACAGTTTCACAAGACATTCTTGTCATACTGTAGGTATAATTATAAAGTTGCGGTTATCTTTCGTACATATCAATCATTCTAGTAGAGAAGCAGTATTTATTGACAATAAAATGTATCTTTACTTTTGAAGGCTCACGGTAAGACATACCCATCACATCCTTTCATTATTTAGCTATGCTCCGATTTCAGCTTGGCAAAACCTGCCTTGGATCTTGAATGTAACAGTTTAAATATTTTGTCCAAAATATGAATAGTAAGCCAAGATCTTTCTTTATTAGGAAATAGAAAACACTATGTCAATTAAAAACAAGCAGAAGTTAATTAGAAAAAACTGTTCCACAAAAGATATTTTTCAAAGAAAAGTAACGAGCTACATTAAACAAGAGACGAGCGGAAATTAAGTGAGATAGTTTTTTTAAGCGTAAAACCATTATTATTATATAGTACATTTAAAAGAGCCTAAAAAGATGCATTGAGCAGAAAAAATGGGGGGGGGGGGATATCAGGAATCTGAGTTCGTTATTTTTAATACTAGGGTTAAGCAGCCTATTGGGGAAGATTTTTTTTTTGCAATTATATGTAAATAGCATTTTGATTTACTAGGCAAGTAGTTATGTGACCTTTTGGATGACCACACGCCTTCAGAGGTTGTTCCCAAACTTGAAACTGTCGTATTTTATTTATTTACTTGTATAAGATAAAAATAAAATTTGATCTTGATGATATGTTCATGAATTCGTCAAATTACGCGAAGGTTTATCAAGTTACACGAAGGTAATAAAAACGCACGGTTAGCAAGACATTAGTTTGAGGGATTTCTTCGTAAAAGAGTTTTTTAATTGATAATAATTAAGTTTTATAGCTTGTTTCATCTATTTTTCAAGTAAAAGTAGTAGAAATAAGTGGGAAATTGTAATGACTGTCCTAGTTTTCGAGCAAAAGCACCAAATCGGCATAGCCATTGCCACCACGTTGCCACCAGGGTTGCAAACACGGCCAGTTCCTAAAATGCAACAACTCCCCAAATTTGCTACACAGCGATTTTAGGTGCTATAGTCAAAAAAATTGCGCATGGTCTGTTTAAACTCAGATTAGTTTTTAGGTCACTTTTTTACTTTTTTAATGTAAAGGAATAAAAAAGTTTCCTCAGCTAATCAGAGCTCGAATGGGAATGCGTTTGTGAGCACAGAAACATCCCGTATTTAAATTTATTTAGATTATTGCCACACATAAAGAATGTTCTGGCGATATTTTGATGTAAGACACATAATGTAATTGCATTTTATATGTCTATATTTTCAATTCAATCATATAAGAGAAAAAAATGCTATATTCAATGCAGCACATGCTACACATGATGATATTGTGCTAAAATAGCAATTTCGTGCTATAGATGGCAACCCTGTATGCCACCAATAATACCAATTACCTTGCTTAACAGCAGTGATGCCAAAGAGGTTGTGTTTTTCCATGTTTCCCCAATTGACTCAAATACACAGTCAGTCTCTCTTTACTGATCCAGGCAATTAAACATCTCAGGAATCTAAATAATTAATGGTGTACCATATCATCCCTTCAGCATGGGAAGACAGAGCGCAAAACCTAGAAAATTTTTAGATGATACAAGCATGAAAAACATAGATTCCAACATTCAAGACCAATTTATCAATATTTCTATTTTTATAGTGATCAACTGAATTAAAAATAGGGCTATTGAAAGGGCTATTGTTGTGATAAAAAAAGGGCTGTTAAAAGCTATTACTTTTTAAAGAGGGTTTTAATTAGGGATATTACTTTTTAAAGAACTTTAAGACTTTAGCGGAATGGGCGAGGATTGAGAAAAGGGCAGCTCCCCTCGTGTACGGAACAATTTCTGTTCCTAACAATTTGAAACTTGGCTGAGATCCAAGTTGCTATTCTTCTGTCCGGTTTGAGCCCAAACACATAAACATTTTCAATATTTAAAACCCTTAAGCCCCTGGATACGGCCTTGACTGAGTATGATAATTATCGATGTCAACAACAGGAAAAAACTACATCAATGGTGACGATATCGTTGATGTCATGGTGATGATAATGTCACATGGCAAGAACGGCGATGGCGATACCTTCTGAAAGCGCAAATGGAGTTGTTATTTCAGGAATCATGTTTGAAGCGTGTTTGACAAAAATCGTTCTCAGGTTCTCCGTGTATAACCCAGCCAAACTCTAAAGCATTTTCATCTGACGAGTTCCAACCGTGTTGGACACAAATTCTTGAAAATTGTAACGCGCCAGAATAACACGGTTGAACACAGGTACTGAAAAGGCTCAAACCTATGTTGAACACTGCGCTTAAAACGATAATCTGCACAACCGTGTTCTATTTCGCTTTGGACGTGGGTGGCTTGAAAATGGAGCTTTGGATTTTGTTGGTCTATCCCAGACCAATATACTGCAAATCTTAATTTTCTAGAAAAATTTTATGGGTTTCAAAAGAAAAAATTAAAAGGGAAAGAAAAGTTTTTGTGCTGATCTCCTACTAGTAAGTAGCACTTGCAACTTACTACACTTCATTTTTTTAGCTGATACGACTGTATCAGAGTATTATTTAATTCACTTCGATGTATTTAGAGTATTTTGACAAAATGTTGGCCCCTTAGAATCAAGCGAGTCAAAGCTCCCCTAAATCTGAAGACTTACAACTGGTACACGTTCGTAGGTTCCGGCAGGGAACCCCTTCCGCTAAAGGGAAGAAGAGACTATAAAATATTCACACTTTGGAAACTAGGCTGCTGGGTTGGGTATTTATTTTCAGATTTATGGAGAAAGAAAATTTATTCCAAAACTCGTTAAGCAGCATTCAAACACTAAATAGCTTGCATAATTCAATTGTCATTAATTTTGAGATTATGAAAAACGTTTTAGGCCTTGGATATAGCCTACTAGTAAAAGGCACAGCCCCTCCTATGCACATAAAGAATTGAACCCTTCGAAAATAGAAAACTATTTACACCCCATATTTGTTTGTCCCACATCAGCGAATTTAATTTTAATTTTTTGTTTACAGAAGATGGATGGAATAAATTTAGGAAAATAATTATTTGAAGTTTCTGATGCTGTCTTACGGAAGAAAGTTAGGAACGCAGTTAGGAATACTAGTAAAAAGGCTTTATGTTTAGATAGGAGTTGGCGCTCGTACAAGAATAATCTCAGTGAAAGATAATATGAAAATAAAAGGAATGTAAAGAAAGTGGAGAAAGCATTAAAATATGAACTATGGATGTGTGAAGTGGAGGCCCTGGATAAAATTGCCGAGGATCTGGAAGATGCAGCTAGAGGGCATAATGGTAAAATATTGTACTGGCATGTTAATAAAGTGAGAAGGAATCAAAAAGGACAATAAAAATACAAAAGGAGAGAAAAACAAGAGAACAGATTAGGATAATAAAAATGAGGAACATATTGCGATGTTTCAATAATTTTTTTTTTTTAGTTATGTCCAGGGCAACAACAGCAAATGACATGTAGGATGACAGATAGCTGATAAACTGTATGGGAAAATATTTTTTGTGTGATGGTTGACAATTATAGGCTACTTCTGGGAAAAAATAGGTACAACATATTGCTTATACACCCAAACGTTTCTAGCCTAACTTTTCAGAGACAGCACTATGGTGCCAGTGACACATAATTTTTTTTCTCGCCTTTTTAGATGGATGGGGTGCTCGTAGGAGAACCCTTTCTAAAAGTCAAAAGCAACTGCAAGGCACCCTCTTAAGCTAGCTCAGCACTCAGCAATCCTCCAAGACATCTGATCAAAATTTTGAAATGGACATTGTATTCAATTAGTAAGAAAATTCAACAGATATGCCTCTACTGACGCTACGAACCCTTAGGTCGGGGGCTGAAAATAATAAAATTAAAAAGGAACATATTGGTTTTTAAGAGCGGCAACGCTCTATCATTGTCCAGAGTAAAGAACCATAAGGCTTCAGAAATATTTCCCCCCAGAGACACTTCATACAGAACAGGTAGTCCTATCAAACAGTTCGTGGTAACGAACTGTAAGTAAGGAGCGACCCGGCTCAATGGTAACCGAAACTCTAAAAAACGGAATTTTGGCACCAATAGATATATCAAAAGAATCAGATTTTAATTCTGATTTCAAATATATAAGTTTCATCAAGTTTAATCTTACCCATCAGAAGTTATGATCCTGAGAAAATTTAGCTGATTTTCGAAAAAAGGGGGAAAGACCCCTTCAAAGTTATAGAAACTTAATGAAACTCACACCATCATATTCAGCGTATCAGACAACCCTACTGTAGAGGTTTCAATCTCCTATCTACAAAAATGTGAAATTTTGCATTTTTTGGCCAGAAGAAAGATCACGGGTGCGTTTTTATTTGTTTTTTTTTTTTTTTTTTCCCAGGGGTAATCGTATTGACCCAGTGGTCCTAGAATACCGTAGAAGGGCTCATGAGAATGGAAATTGAAAGCTCTTGTGCCCTTTTTAAGTGACAAAAAAAATGGAGAGCAACTAGGCCCCCTCCCGCACTCATATTTTTTTCAAGATCACTCGATTAAAAATTTGAGATTGCCATTTTGTTCAGCATAGTCGAAAATCTAATAAATGTCTTTTACGATGACTTAATCCCCCACAGTTCCCAGGGGAAGGGCTGCAAGTTATGAACTTTGCCCATTGCTTACATTTTGTTTTGGTTTTTGGAAAATATACAGACATTTTCAGGAAGAATTTTTTTCTGGTGGGGGGGGGGGAGGAGGGGGTTAATCGGGAGAATCTTTCCGTAGAGGATGTGTGTTTGGGGTAAGGGACATTTATCTGAAGGGGCGCCGGATTTCCCAGCATTGTTTAAAAAACGATCAGAAATTAAATTAAAGAAAACAAGTGTTTTCAACTGAAAGTAAGGAGCAATATTAAAACTTAAAACGAACAGAAATTATTACGTATATGAGGGGGTTCTCCCCCAAGTCAATACCTCGCTCTTTACACTACAGTTTTTTTTAGTGCTTTCAAAAGAGCTATCTATTCTAATTAAACGGCCTTTGTTAATTAAAAATTTTTTAAATTCTACCGTAATTAGCGTGTAATTGAATACGGGTAGAACCCCCTCATATACGTAATAAAAAAAAAAAAACAATAAAGAAAAACAAGCGATACAGCTAAATAGTAATCGAAACTTTTAAAAACGTACATTTTATTTAAATAAATGTATCAAAAGAATGGGCTTATAATGCTGATTCTAAATATATGAATTTTATTAAGTTTAGTATTACTCATCAAAGGCTACGAGCCTGAGAAAATTTACTCGATTTTTTAAAGAGGGGGAAACATCCCCTACAAGTGAAAGAATTTTAATGAAAATCACACCGTCAGATTCAGCGTATCAGAAAACCCTATTACATAGGTTTCAAGCTCATATCTGCAAAAATCTGCAACTTTGTATTTTTTGCCAGAAGAAAAATATACGAATATAGAAGTTCGTTACGTAAGTTAATTTGTAAATTACGTGAGAACCAAATTTAGAGACAGCCATTTAGCAAAAGAAAAGTACAATTTTTATGCAAAATTTGTTTACTTATTCAATGACGGTGAGCCAAAATAAAAGCTGTATTAACTAAAAAACGATCAGAAATTAAATAAAAAAAACAAATTTTTTAAACTGAAAGTAAGGAGCGACATTAAAACATAAAACGAACAGAAACTATTGCGCATATTAAAGGGGCTGTCCGCTTCTCAACGCCTCGCTCTTTACGCTAAAGTTTGACTCTGTCTCACAACTTCATTTTTTAAAACAATAAAAAACTTTAGCGTAAAGAGCGAGGCGTTGAGGAGGGGACAGCCCTCCTCAACGAATGGGCGGCTGCTCACAGGATGGTGAACCCCACTGGCTCATCTCTACAAGCCAGTGACATCACCGCCGCATCTATGCAAGAAACGGACATCATTGGAAATGTACGTATTTTTACCTAATGTACTTTACGTTATTGCTATTACAAATAGTAGATTTGTAAACGAGTAGATTTGTAGGAAAAGGAATCTGATCGCTATTTTCTATGGATGGCTAGATTTGTAGGAAAAAAAAGAGTCAGTTTTTTTTAATGAGCTATTAATACAATTATTGAGCTGATTTTTTTTACCGTATTTTATTTCTATTAGTCTAACGTTGCGATGTGTGTGCGTGTTTGTGCACATTTGTGTGTGTGTGAACGTGTGTGCACATACGTGTGTGTGCGTATGTGTGTGTGCGCATGTGTGTGAGCGTGTATATGTGTGGGTGTGCGCGTGTGTGCGCATGTGTGTGAGCGTGAAACAAAATTTGTAATTTATTATGCATTTGTTTGATAAATACGAATCAAATTAAGAAAAAAAACAAACAACATTAAACGAGTAGATTTGTAGTAAAAGGAATCTGATCGCTATTTTTTATGGATAGTTAGATTTGTAGGAAAAAAGAGTCAGTTTTTTTTTATGAGCTATTAAGACAATTATTGAATTGATTTTTTTTACCGTATTTTATTGCTATTAGTCAAACGTTGCGATGTGTGTGCGCATGTGTGTGTGTATGCTATTAACAAAATTTGTAATTTATTATGCATTTGTTTTGTAAATAATGCTATAAGCAAAAATTTGTAATTTACTATCCATTTGTTTGATAAATCCGAATCCAATTAAGAAAAAAACAACATTAAACGAGTAGATTTGTAGGAAAAGGAATCTGATCGCTATTTTTATGGATGGCTAGATTTGTAGGAAAAAAGAGTCCGTTTTTTTTAATGAGCTATTAAGACAATTATTGAGTTGATTTTTTTTACCGTATTTTATTACTATTAGTCAAACGTCGCGATGTGTGTGCGCGTGTGTGCGCATGTGTGTGTGCTATTAACAAAATTTGTAATTTATTATGCATTTGTTTGATCAATACGAATCCAATTAAGAAAAAAAACATCTTGTTTGATACATAATATGAATACAAATCCAACTAAGAATAGTGTGCTATTATAGTGTGCTATAATTGTGATAAAACTTTCCTCAAAGAAAAAAAAACTCAATCCATTCATTTTAGTTTCAGGGGGAAGCTACGAAAACAACTGCCTTCCCTGGCCCAGGACTTCAAAATATCATGGGAAAATGTCCCCTCTCGCAGGATGACGTTAGTGAAGGTACGTCATTTAGTATCCCCCTGGATTTTCAATTTACAACTGAAGAAATGGACAGCCTTATTAAAATTGTTGAATCTAATGTTTCTGGGACCATTTTTGATATTGACTTTACTGTTAGTAAAATTGGTCATGTGCAAATAGGTACGTGACATAAAAGTAGCGTCACGTCCCCGGAACTACGTGAATTTAATTTGTTGGAATCTGCTCTAGGTCACTTGCAAACACATAGGGTAGATTTTAATCCCCCCAAGGAAAACCTGGTTGACGGGAGTGTCATTTTAACAGCCCCTGTAAATGTTCTTCATACCTACATGGACCGAATTCGAGTACTTATTGAGATTCAGATTCAGAAATGGGGGGTCAGGGAGGGATTAAACCATCGTTAAATCAAAGAGTTTATTTACAAAAAGGGACAATTGGGGACATTTTTTATTTTAATGTTTCAAATGGCAATCAAACTTTTTACCCTGGTCTAAATGAAATTAAGAGTAGCTTTTTCAATTGGGTTAATAAATTAATTTTGATTTTGGACACGTTTAACGAGGGAAAGTGGGTCCACCATTTTATACATTGATACATGGATCTTAATCTCAGTAGATTAAAAAAAAAACTTTATTTTAAGAGGGGCGGGGAGAGGTAGTCGACAAATAAAACGCCACCCAGATTTGTCGGCTACCAAAGGGGTCCAGGGTTTCAGTTTTGAAACAGGGCTGCAATTTTTTAAATATGCATTTTTAAAAGCAGCCCATAAAACATTAAAAAAAGGTTCAACAATAAAAAATCTCGACAGACTTGCACGTAACGGTGGAGACAATTTCCCTAGAGTAAATTTTGATTGTTTAGAGGGGAAGTATCCGGTGTCCTTAAAAGAAATAACCATATTTGAAAGAGTAAATGAAAATCTTGGGTTGGGGGTGGTTGTTCTCCAGTATGACACAGAATTTGTAAATGGGGAAAGAAACCAAAAAAAAAGGCGTTTTATATTCAGTTAGGACACCGTTGGTAGATAATGTTAAAAATTGGGTTTGGGTTATTTATGAGCCTCCCAGATGTAAATTCCTATGGTCATTTTTTCCCCGTTACGGCAATAAGTCGACTCTTATCTCAAGGTAAAAAATATGGGGAGCGTCACTATTGCCCCATGTGCCTTTCCCCATTTAGAACTGAACAAACATTCTCAGATCACATGAGATATTGCAAAATTCATGGCAATCAAAGAATAGAAATGCCGGCAGAAGGCAAAGATACTTTACAATTTAAAAACTTCCAAAATTCCCTGCTACAGGTTGATAAAGTATCTTTAGACTGTGAACCAAGACTGGTGGAGGTATCAGACCCATCAAGGCCAAATATAGTCAAGGAACACAAACTAGTTGTGTGTTCCTATGCACATGCTCGTCGCGATTCCAATAATAAAATGCAGCTGGAAGAGTTTTTTTTGGCTATGGATGAGGAGGGCAGCATGGAGAAGTTATTAGTATCTTTAATGAAAACAGCGAACGGTGCAATTTCACGATTGCGTCACACCAACTACCCAATGACATTATCAGATAAGGAGCAACTGGCGCTAGAAAAGGGGACAATTTTTTGTGTTTGTAGGGGTGCTCTTGCCCCAAAAGACGCTGTCCAGGATCACAATCATCTTATTGACCCCAATTAAACGGGGGAAAAGTAACTTTCGGGGGTGGGCTCACAATTCATGTAATTTAAAAATTGAACAGCAACTCTTTCTTCCGGTTTTTATACATAATTCTAACTATGATCTGAAGTATGTGCTACCAGCAATGACACATCTTCAAAGAAATGGAGTTATGGATGATGCATGGGTGATAGACAATTTTTCCTACAAAATCATTCCTAAATCATGGGAAAAGTTGCTTGTTTTGGAATTTATGTAGAGATATGTTGAAGACGACGTTGAGTACACGAATAAAATTCACTTTTTAGATTCCTAAAGTTTTTTCCCTAAATCATTGAGCCAATTAATTCAAGTGCAGAAAAACCATGACGGCTGCAGCGCTTTCCCCCTTCTCAAGCAACAATTTCCAAATGATTTATATGATTTGTTGATGTTCAAGGGCATATATCCTTATGATTATTACTGTTCCATGTTGAGATTCACCGAGGAAACTAGTCCCTCGATTAAATCATTTTACGACAGTCTACACGATCGTGGGTTTACCCCCGTTAAATACAATTTTTCTAAAAAAGTGTGGGCAGAGGGAGGATTTAAAAATTGTTTTGACTAATTCAAGATGTATTTGTCGAGGGACGTTTCAACTTTGTTAGACATTATGTGTAAAAATACGGACAAAATCTATGGGGAATTTAATCTTGATTTGGGGTATTATTTTACATATTCTCATCTGGTAATGGACCTCATCCTAAAATTTAGCGGGGAAAAAATCGGGCTGATCACCGACATCGATCAGCACCTGTTCATCGAGAGGTCAATGTGGGGTGGATATGTTTTTCACGGGGAACGTATCTTGGAAACTGATCCAACTGGAGAGAATACGGGAACAAAATCAGATGCAGTTTTCCTTGATATGAATTCTCTCTACCCCTCGGCCATGTCCCATTATGAACTACCCTGCGATGACTATAAATGGCTCAATGACCCTCAAGCTCCCCATTTCCCCAACATTGATAGTGTTGAGGAGAAAGGGCCGGTTGGATGGTTTTTTGAAATTGATGGGGAGATACAAGTTGAGCTTCACGATTCAGTAAAGGATTTTTGTCCAAGGATCAATAGACCTGTGACGAAGGATTCTTTGAGCCCTCTCAATAGACGTTTGGTTGAGGTGGACGGGTTGCATTGATCACCTTCAAAACAAAAACTTATTGCTGACCTTCTGTCAAGAAAACTATTGTTGTACATCTTGTGGCTTTAAAATGGATGTGCAACAACGGTTTCAATGTCACAAAGGTTCATAGAGCCCTCCAGTTTAGTCAAAAACCCTATCTGAAAACGTTTGTTGACACCTTTTTGATGAAACGTTCTGAAGCGCAAACGAAAGCCGAAAAAGAAATTTATAAACACATTTTGAGTTCGGCTTTCGGCAAAATGTGTGAGTGTTCGCAATAGGGATCGTTGTGACTTCGTGACCGATCCCAAACAATGTGCTCGAATTATCGTCGATCCGAATTACACTTCCTTCAAGATCATTGGCCCGGACATTGTACTATTGAATAGGAAAAAAAGAAGCATTGTCCAGAATAAAAATATTGCTGCTGGCAGTGCGATCTTGGAGATCTCTAAAAAGCTCATGTTGGAATTCTACTACAATGTGGCTAGGGTACAGTGGCCGGAGAAGGGGCAAGTAGAGGTATGCTACGGGGACACAGACTCTTTACCGCTAAAAGTAAAAACTCCAAACCTACTTGATGATTTGGCGCACGGTGAAATCATCAGCTCGTGGATGGACAACACCAATTGGAGTGGGCTTCATCCAGAGCTAGTGAAACGTCAGGTGCCAAATCAGCTTTTATTTTTTAAATTAGAAACGGGAAGCAACATGATTTCCCGTGGTATGTTCGTAGGTCCAAAGGTGTGCTTTATACAGACACACGACGAGGAAATCAAAAAACGTTGCAAAGGGGTACCCACGGTCTATATGGATAGGAATGTCGACATGGACATCTATAGGAATTGTATTGTTGAAAATACAATTCCACGAGCAAATTGTTGGCAATTCGTTCACTATACTACAGGAACTTCACTGTTAATATAGAGAAAATTGCCATGATGATTAGTTCTGACAGGGTCTATGCTTTTGAAGACAGTGTAACTTCCCTTCCCCTACAGCACTATTGAACTTCTAACCAAATCAAATGTGTTAGCCAAAGGGAAAGTCTTGGTTTGAGTAAAGTCCAATTAATTTCCCAAAAATTTGGGGGGGGGCCTCGCGGCCCGGGGGGGGGGGCGGCCGGCCGCCAGCGGGGGCGCGCCGCCACTCCCAAAGTTATCTTTTTTTACTTAGAGCAGATTTTTGTACTTTTGTAAATATACATGTTGCATTCAAATTTAAAAAAAAGTGATATTATTCAAAGTGTATTTTTCATTAAATGTTGTATTTATAAATAAAGTATATTTATTAAAGTGCTTTTTCTAGTGCATTTTTTCAAATGTTTTTTACTATAAAGAAATTAAAAAAGTGTATTTTTCTTTGTTTTCTGTAAAGTGGTGTTTTTTAATACAAGAAATATGATTCTTTATTGATTTTGTTCTCATTATTATTCCTGAACGGACTACTAGCAATAGGGAAATTATTTAGTCATTTGACACGTATAGTCTACAGATAGTTTGCTAGATGACCTGTTAAGGGGAACTTGCATCAATTTAGAAGACAGTTCTAATCGTTTGTATGCGGGCCGTTAATGTCGGGCAGAACAGACCTCCTAAGAAAAACGATTTCAGCTGGCGGCAAAATGTTTGTTGAACAGACGAAAAAATCTACTACTGTTACAGTAAATGGCAGGAATCATACGATAAAATAAAAGCAATTGACACGCTGGGTTTGGGGCCGAGGAACTTTCTACGGATGTCGAATGCGTTCAGAATTATTGAAGAATAACATTGGCGAATCATCCACGTTCCAGCTGGCTACATTGAGAAGTGGTTCCAGGACATTCTGTAGCGATTAACTATATATTCTCATCTCAAACAGAAATACGTTACTCTGGTTCTGCACATTCTTTTTCATCAGAGCAAATGTATGCGAATACTTGGATTGAACTGCACCAACTATATTATCTACAGTGCTGTTAGGGATACCCGAAAGCTAATAACCTTTAATAAGCAAATACATTCGAGCGCCCCCAAACTTTTATTTTCAGCGGACCATGAGGCAACCAATAACTCCTTCGGTTGTATCCCATTAGAGGTGAATCAAAATATACCCAAGGATTTGCATATAGTCACAGATATTTTTGACAATGAAATTACAGTATATCTCCCCGTGAGAAGTAAACAGAGCTAATTGTTGATAACAAGACAGTGAAGAAACTGGATGAATCCAGACAATTATTTTTAGTTATAAAAACTTCAAAACCCTCGCTTACGAAAGCCATACTCAAAAATGGTGTTAACAATGAATTCATTAATCTAATATTTGAACTTTGTTGAAATTTGACCGAGGGCAAAATCCAACTTCCAGACTTATTTTAGAAACAGGCGAAACAATATCATTCCATTGTAGATACATTGGCCTCTAGAAACAAAGGCAAGGGTTTTGAAATGAAACATCTTTTTCAGTTGACTGGTAGCCTTTTCACGCTTTTACTGACAATAATTGCATGACTTGTAAACATTTTTATCTAGAGACAGAATGGCAAAACCATATAAATTGATTCCAATAGAACTCGCTCTCACCCGTGGAACACTTGGAGGACAATCTGAGTAAATTCATTGACAACGAGAATATTGAGGATGATAAAAAACTCCTTTTACTTCAAGATACACTTTTCCGAGAGGACAAGCATAAGCCCTATCGTGCGGAAGCCAGTGGTGTTGATAACAAAAAAGAATCATCTTCTCAAGAGTCTGGTGCTGCTGAAACACAATATAATACGGTGTGATTTGATTAATTGATAATAAGAATTGTTTATATAAGCTCCCACTAGTATCGTTTCAAGATTACACGACTCATTACATACTTCATGGAAAATGGTCAAGATCATATTCAAGTTGATAGCAATGGGAAAGAGATTATAATTCAAGGCAAAGAGCTATAATCTACTTGATTTAATCTATGATATGGTTACAAATCGTAAAGGACTATTATCATTTGACGCTCATCTATAAAACTTTTTAAATACATTAAACTTCCCCAAAAGCCTTATTAGCAATAGGCAAATTCTAAAAAAAACTGAATGAACATGCACCCTTGTCAACACCATTAAAACATGAACATGAAGAAGAAGAAGAAGATTTTAAATCAATTTTGGAAAATACTAGCACACCTAGTGGAAACTTGACAATGGTGGGGAGCAGCACACCACTGATAGCTAGACAAAAGTGAAGACGTATCAAGTCAACGTCAACACCACCACCAACCACCACTATACAAAAGGGTAGCGGACGTTATACTACACGTTTCAAAAATGGTTGAAGTTCTGAAACGTGTTTATGAAAATATTGGTGAAGTGAGGGGTTTAAGGTCCCCCACCACTCTTTCCAAAGTCACTGGTGTTAACATTAAAATTGCACAAGCCTATCTACAAAATGAGACAAATTAAACTCTACAAAAAAATCATAGGCTTCGTGATAATCCTTATCAAAAACTAAAGCCTTTTTCCCATTGCATACGATGCAAGCAGATCTCCTAACTCTAGATGAGATTCAAAGACGTCACAATACACCTTACAAGTACATTCTACTTGCAATCAGTGTTTTTAGTCGCTATGCATATACAATTCCATTGCGCTCGAAGAGAGGTGATGAAGTTGCTCAGGCCATTGAAAGTATTCTCGAACAGGATTCATATAAAAAAATTCAAACGGATCGCGGTAGTGAATTTGTTAATCCCTATGTTGCAAAAGTACTAGCGACATATAATACACTGATCTATCATAGTCATAGCCCTATACAGGCTGCATTGGCCAAACGATTGATAGGAACTATTCAACTTTTAAATTTAAGATATTGTACATTGAAAAATACATCTGCTTCTATTCATCATTTAGATAAAATCATATTGGTTTATAATCTACTACCTCATCGATTATTTTCAAATTCAATCCCTACGGAAGTTCACCATTCCCATCATGATACAATTGACACCTTTCTTAAACAGTATTCCAATCAAACGAGTATCAAAAATAAATGATTCAATGTCGGTGAAATTGTTCAAATTAACAGGACAACTAATGTTTTTGAAAAGGGTAATTACTTGTGGTCCACGGAACTTTTTAAAGTGGCAAAAATCCTAGACACTAAACCCATAACTTATCGTTTGCGCGATACTAAAGATGAAGAAATTATCGGCGGCTTTTATGACTATGAACTCCAAAAAGTTAAAAATAATAGTGAAATCTATAAAATTGAAAAGTTATCAAAGGCTCGTAGTCACACGGATGATAAACAGTTGCTTGTTTGGTGGCTAGGATACAACACTGATTTTGATTCTTGGATCAGTGTTGAAGATATTGACAATGCCCAATGATTTCTATGTAACATTTATTTCCAACGTTTCTGATCCTCTCTACGATTTGAATAAAACAAGGGATTTCTGAACGAAACTCTGTCCTGACCCCAAATTTTGTTACAGAAAATATAAAGGTGCTGTTATTGACTGTACTTCCAAAAATACGTCTGAATTCCTGAGACATGATTTCTTGTATAACTTAGGAGCAGTGTAATCTGAGTGGTCACTTTTTTTTGAGACAAGAAGGATTATAGCACCTAAACCTATCGAATATCCACATGTTAAATTAAAATATATCGAATATTACCATTTTGACGATATTTGTCATAAAATGAATAGAAAAAGTCCTTATCGTAGGAATGGTAGATTCCATTTTAATTATTCAATGGGAAACGATAGGATTTACATTACCTCACCTGTTGACAGTGAAATAATTATTCTCAATGATAATCTGAGAGACGTTCTTGGCTTTAAACAGAATATGATCAATGGGAAAAACGCTGGCACTGTTTACTGGATGGATCAAGTTATTTTTGCTGATTATCCACCGGGTTTTGCCTTGGACTCTTGCATATTTCTCTATGCATCTTTTGTGGAAACATCGAGAGTTGGTAATTCAAATGTCCCCCTCCTACTTGTTCTTGAACGAAAAACAACTGCATGAACTGGTTCATCACTATAATATAAAGCATCTTCAGTATGTTCCTGTAAACACTTCGTATTTGGAACTCTGTCAGCTAACACTAAGAAGTGAATTGGGTGATCCTCTAGCAATAACAAAAGGTTTAGCAGTGATTACATGCCATTTTTGACCTATTGTCGGCGAGACCACCTACTAAAATGAACAATAGAAGAATTCCATTTGTCTGTCCCGATAACAATTGCTAAGTTGGTGCTCTGAGTCCACGTCAAAAAGGCAATGGATTGGACTACTACAAGGGGCGTACTACAATGTCTGGCTATGGTCTTGGTAGCTGGTTTGCTAGGCTATTTCGTTCTGCACTACCCCTTGCCAGAATATATCTTGTACCTGCTGCATCAAATTTTGCTGCCTCAACACTACAGGACTGGAGGTCGGGTAAGAATTTCTTGAAGAGTGTTAAAGAAAATATTAGATCTTTAGCAAGAGCCATTGGTGAGCAATTAAAACCTCAGCGAAATGGGAAGGGCTGGAAAAGGATACGTGCACCTCGTTCACTCATCAGTCTTTACCCAGGTAGGAAGCGAAGGACATCAGCAATGACATTGAGAAATAAAACAACGAAGACCAATAAGACGAAGAAGAAAAAGAAAAAGACTGTTAGATCAAAGAAGGATTTCTTCTCTTAAGATGACTTATCTCCCCCACAAGGAATCACATTCATCAATCAGTTCCTCATTGAATCAGTTCAATGCTGAAAATGTTTATGTCAGTGTCAAGTGTGGCTACTATGTACAATTTCACCCCCAACAACCCCTCACGGAAAATACACACTTTCAAATATTTTTCAATGAAGACTATTTCATTTATTTGTCATCATCATTTATTGATTTAAATGTTGCGGTGAAGAAAAAGTCAGATAATACAACTCCAACTGCTGCCGATGGTCTCTCTTACGAAAACTGTATTCTACACAATCTGTTCAAACAAATTAATGTATTTATTAATGGAACATTGGTGAGCACTAGCAATAATTTATCCAACTATGCAAGCTACATACAATTTATGATGATGACACCAAAGGCTTATAAAGAGTTGAGAGGACAATCATTGGGCTATGAATATCGATCAGGTGTTGATACTGACGGTGAGTTGACTACTGCAGTGACCCAAGAGTATCATCTGGTTGGTCAATTAAATCATGAGATATTCAATATATCCCAATGTCAAGATTGACATAAAGTTGCAACTGGCCCCATCAAACTTTATTTTGAGAAAAACACTTCCTGCAGCACCCGTTGCGAATATCATTATCAGATCGGCAATTCTTCATGTCCAAAAACAACAGGCTATGAGCTCTGTTGCATTGGCAGTGGAAAAGCTAAGAGCAAATGGCAACAACAATAAACTTCTTGTCCCCCATACGATCACTAATCAACGTCATATTGCCACCGGCTCTCGTAGCTATAGCGATTCATCATTTATCTAGGAGAAATCCTATCAAAATTGGTTTTGGCCTTTGTGAAGAGTGGTAGTGCTGTTGGATCGTGGACCTAATCCCCCCATGGTTTAAATTTTTTCGGTCTATCTAGCCTCGTTTGCAAAATGAATGGTATTCCACTGTACACTCTATCATTTGACAAAATATTCTTTAGAACTATGTACGGTTTGACCATGCTATACCTAGATGATGACTCCCAACTATTTGGAAATGGGATAACAGATTCAATGTTTTCAAAAAATCATGGCGTAATTGTTTTGGAACTGTCCGGGACCCTGGATCTGAGCATATTACGAACAGGGAATGTACGTTTAGAGTGCACATTTGCCGATTGTTTGACTGAAAGTATCACGATAATATCACTGGGTCAATTTGAAACCTATTGGGAAATCACATCCGACGGCAGTATTCTACTAGACCTAGCACCATGACCACAAACCAAATAATCAACGTATTTAATATGGATTCATACATGTCCCAGTACAAGTCCTATTGCATACCATCGGACTTCACTGAAAAAATTCCAAGTGTTAACAATACCCTAATCATTGTTAATAGCAGTCCATCGACTTTGAAGACCGGACATTGTCTCTGAATATTTAAAACAGGAAAGAATGTTGAAGTCTTTGATCCTCTAGGCATAATATATAAAATCAACAACGCCACATTTTAGCAACTTTATTGACAACAGTGGGAAAACTATTATTGGAAATCAACGGAGAGTAACGTATCTAACGATTAAGATATATGGCTTTCATACACTACTCTTTTTCATATTCAGATGTGGTGGCTATACCTACAAGCCGCTCATCAACATTTAAATTCACTTGCGTCGATTGAACGGCTTTCTAGTAGATAATATAATTACACACATGTTTTATTTTGATTTTAGGTCCATACGAATAAATTTTTATAAAAAATTACTTTAAATTTTTTATTAATAAAGGAAAAAAATATATATAAATTATAAAAACGACTTTTCTAATCTTTAGGTTTCATCTTCTACTAGGTATAGTTATTTGTCGATAACAACTAATGTAGGTAGATTATCTGAATTCACAGTAAACTGATCCTGATGTGTTGCAATGTCAGGGTCACCTTTTCTACAATAGAGTGTAGCTTCACTCTTGTCATATCTCTCTTTGTATAGTCAATGATACTATTCTCATTCATTTTATAGAATTCACGTTTCAATTTGCTTATTTAAAAAAATGTCACAAATTATGTTCTGAATCAGAAAATCACATTCGATCACCGACAAATAAAATCAGTCAATTTATAATCGTAGCACCTATTGTCTTTAAAGTGATTACACAAAAACCAAATTCTTTTCCTACTTAGGCAGTTGAATTAACGACCCTATCCCTCCTCTACAAACAATAATCTCAAACCATTATGATACCAATCTTTTAGCAACAAACTAAAATCACGCTTATGATTCTTTCCAATCATACCTGAATATATATTCTCCCATTGATTACATTTATCGGAGTGGCAATTGGAGCATAGGTGTCCTCTAGGATGAGAGTCACACACCTCTTCAAGACAGGAATTACAACCTTTAATTTGTACGGCAAATCCTCTATGCAATTTACACGGCTGGCATAATCTGCACTTTTCATCAGACTCATCAATCATTGTACAATTCTCACATGATGACCAGCTGCCCAGAGTGTACATGCATAGTGGAGATGTATGGGACATTTTTTCATGTGTTGACACTCTCACTGCCACAATGAAACTGAGCTATCAACAACAACAAATTGAGTAGGATAGAGAGAGAGAGAGAAAGGAGTAAATCATCCTTGAACACCATCTTTCTCATGAGAAAAAAGTCCTAAATTTCTAAACTAGTGTTTAAAAGCATATCCACAATATCATTTTGCCGTGTCGTGATTAATATATCAATAAATTGTGTAAATGCATTTGGTCCACGACGTAAAAGCTTCATGTAATAGTCTAATGACGAAGAATCAGTTTTCATTATATCGACAAGCATTCCCTGAGAAAATATCTTCCTTTGAATAGACAGCTCTAGAAAATCATCATCTAGAATCAAAAGTTTTTCGATAAGCACTAGATTCCCCATGATTCGTTCTTTTTCAAATCTATCTATTTTTAGAGTCTTCAGACTAACCAGAATTTTTTTTTCGATGAAAATCACTCCTTTTATTTGAATCCAATTACCAATCAAGTTATTGTATATGGAGTAACCTCCACTCTCTGATTGGTCCTAAGAAATGGGTGTTGTCTAAAAAACCAGTCTGGTATAAAACGTGGAGTTGAAGCAAACTTGTGTGGGGAATCCCCGCTCGTACTGCTCGCTTTTTACAATGTGCATGTCAAACTGTAGTGTATATTCTTGTACTCGTCAAACCCTTGCACTGTATATTCTTGTAGTCATCAAACCTTTACACTGTATATTCTTGTAGTCGTCAAACCTTTAAGGGAACATAAGGCAAGCAAATAGCATGTAGTTTCAAAACGTGTTTGATCACGTGTAGAGGTCCCATAGAATAAAATAGGAAGGAAAATAGTGTCCCCAAATAGCATTGGAATTCCTAGGGCCTCAAGCAAATAGCATGGTAATTCCTAGGGCCTCGATAGAATCCAGAAGGCGCATTCTACTGCCACTATTGCTGCTATTCCAACAGTGAGTACTTATACTTTCTACTGCAACTACTTTGCGACTGTGACTAGGTTTACTTGCAATGACAACTACTTGCAATTGTTACAGCAACTAAGATTACTTGAAAATGTAACCACTTACAATTGCAACTATTTGTGATTGCAACAACTTTGCAACCGTGGCTAATCACAACTACGACCCCTTAAGAATGAAAACTCTCCTAAAGCGGCGTTCACAAGCGTGTCTAGCTAGAATCCCATGTCTAGACTCGTGTCTGGCCAGAATTCAATGTCTAGGCAACGACCGTTCACAAGTAAAATTCGGCACTTAGCTAGACACGCTAAACAAGGCGCTTGGCTAGACATTGAGTTTAGACTAGACTCTAGAATTCAATGTCTAGGATTTTCGATTACAGCCAATCAGAATGTGTCAAGATCCACTATTTTCATCATTTATGTTTACATTTTTAAACTGAAATTAAATTTTTGTTTTCTGATTAATTGTTTTTTGTTCATTTTAGGCAAATATACAACACCAGACATAATAGTGAAGCATATCTAAGGCAATTGTTTCGCTTATCTCATCCATTATCTTATGACATTAAAATAGGGATTACAATTTTGAAAGTTTTGCCCGCATAAGCTCTCTTGATTGACTAGAAATGACAATTTGAAACTAAATTTGTAGTTTTAGCTAAGCACCGAATTTTACTTGTGAACGGTCGTTGCCTAGACATTGGATTCTAGCTAGACACGCATGTGAACACCACTTAACTGCAACTAATTGTGACAGCAACAATTTAGCATTTTTTTGTTGAATTTTGTGTAACACTAGAAAGAGTAAATTTCAGAAGGAGTGATTGGATGGGAAATTTCAAGAGAAACAAAGGTGAAAAATCAATTTTTTAATTAATTTGCTAACTGTACAATAAATTTACTGCTTGATATGCTTTAAACACCAATTCTAAATATCCTAATCAATGCCCTCCCTAATGCACCCTCAACAATTACAAATATGATACAGCCCTATGCTATATAAAAAACTCAGATTAGTAACAAAATCAGCCAAGTTGTGCATATGATGGTTATGCGGAATATTGATGGAATATTCCGATGGAATATTACGAACGGAATATTGTAAGACGGAATATTGTATAAATAGCTGCCAGTGTGGATTACACTGTGCTGAAGAGTGCAATACGTAATTTTACCTACTCAAGCACTAGAGAGAATGAACATAGAATATAACCTGTGCAGCCACAACTTGTAAATCAAACCCCAGTTTCCTTCTTTAATAATTAATAGGCGGCTTGGCTTATGATGTGCTCTAATGTACTATTTTGATAATTAACAAGTTACCATCCACTGACAATAGATTCTATTATAGCATTGTCACATGCTATTAAAATAATGTCACACAGGATTGTCACATGAATTTTGCATTGATGCTTCCTGAAGTTGCTGCTCAAACATTGTAAAATTGCTAATTTCATGATTAAATCATCAAACAAAAAAATCAACAAATTTGATGATAAATAAACAATTGTGGCAACCCTTTGGCTGCCTAGTTATTTGCTATACAGACGTGAATTAAGCATGAACACTCTGTACAAAACACTTCTCTAGACCAATTGACAAAACCTGTGCCAAATCTTTGATTTGTATTTTAAATTTGACATGATTTCATCTTAGGCTCAAGTATTACAAGAGGATTGCACAAATATGAGCAAACAACAATAATGTGATACATTGTGATACAATAATTGTGATATATTGTGATACAATACATTGAGCAAACAACAATAATGTTGACTGGACTTTATATACATTTCCTTTTTATTTTTAAATCTGCACCGAGGGTGGTTGAGCTAAGATCTGAGAAGAAACTTTAATAAATCCTTAAATAATTACTTATTAAACTGCTTTGGCTTACCCCCCACCTAGAGGAGACAATAGCCAAAATGTTTGAGAGCAGAACATTAGATTTTACCAACTGGCTTGTCCTTTTACCAACTGATGTTGGTGATACTGCTATTCAAATTACTTGATTTTTTTGCCAAGTGAGACTGATCATCCTTCACTGAGTTTATGTCAGCAAGTAAAATACTGGTGCATTCCACAAGTATTTTACCAGGTCATTTATTTTTACTGGCTGGCTGAAAACATTGAAACGGGAGCATCCTCCTCATGATGTTGTGTCAATTTCTGTTCGCTTCAAGTTTTAATGTTGCTCCTTACTTTTTAAGCCGAAAAAGTTGTTTATTTTTATTTAATCCCTGGGTGGTTTTCAAATAATAACTGGAAATCCACCTCCTTCTGCATGAAAAATCCCCTCTACCAAAATTGCTCCAAATCCTCTTCCTACATAAAATCCCCCCAAACAATTCCATTTTCACATCAAACTTCCCCCAGAAAAGGAGGGACTTGTTTTTCATTTAATATATGATCATTTTTCAGGTTATGACAAAATCACCCCTATGTGAAAATTTTTGTGACATAAACATGATGTCTGTGATAAGTTCAAAAGAAAAAAAAAATCACATGACAATTTTTAGAAAAACAACTTTAACATGCATTTATATAAAGTTACACACAGCTAAACAAGAAAAGAATAGCACCCTTCAGTAGAAAGGGGGGGTGCTACTCCCACGATTCACCCCTGCTGCCATCTAGAATTAAGTTTAACGCTGACGGGACATAATTTATTCAAGGATTATCGATCTGTTGTTGTTGTTGTTGTTTGGCCACGTGTAATGACATGAAGGGTGATTTACATAATCGCTAGGGGAATTATTGATTTATGAAAGGGAAATAAATTGTTTCCGGGCGAATGTTTTGATCTTAGAGAGGAAGAGATTAGCGCGGGAAAGGGTTTCCTAGTAATTTGAAATGTGACAGCGCAGGGATGCCAAAAACAAAAGGAACACGCTGAAATTACGTTTAGGGTTTATTTGGGCGAAACCGTTTTAGACATTTTAGGGAATTATTTCGGTGAAAGAGCTAGAGACATTTTAAAAGATGATTTTAGAAAAGGTTTTAGAAGAGGATTTGAGGTTGAAACTCTATGGTCGTTATAATACACAAGTTCCATTTGAACAGTATTGTGAGGTCCCCTACCACAACCCCAAAGGGCTCCGATCCCCCTACCCCAACCCCGAAGGAAGCCCCCGGTCCTCAAAGGTCCCCCCGACTCCCAAAGGGCCCCCGGCGTCCCAAAGGCCCCTGAGACCCCCATTTTTTAATAATTTTTTATGACTTTATTATATCTTTTCAGAACAAGTTATTTTCTTAATGTCCAACCTAAACCCATTTTACAAGTTGAAGTACCAACCCTTTTCATCCACAACTTTACTATACTGCTTTTTTGAATGCTCCAACACCAAGCAATACTTTTCAAAGGTATTTCAGAACAAGTTATTTTCATAATGTCCATCCTAAACCCATTTTACAAATTGAAGTACCCATCCTTTACACCAACAACTTTACTATACTGCTTTTTTGAATGCCCCAACACCAAGCAATACTTTTCAAAGGCATTTCAGAACCAGTTACTTTCTTAATGTCCTTCCTAGACCCATTTTACAAGTTGAATTACCCATCCTTTTCACACACAACTTTACTTTACAGCTTTTTGAATGCCCAACACCAAGCAATACTTTTCAAAAGGCATTTCAGAACAAGTTCTTTTCTTAATGTCCTTCCTAAACCCATTTTACAAGTTGAAGTACCCATCCTTTTCATCCACAACTTTACTTTACAGCTTTTTGAATGCTCCAACACCAAGCAATACTTTTCAAAAGGCATTTCAGAACAAGTTCTTTTCTTAATGTCCTTCCTAAACCTATTTTACAAGTTGAAGCATCCATCCTTTTCATCCACAATTTTACTTTACATCTTTTTGAATGCTCCAACACCAAGCAATACTTTTCAAAAGGCATTTCACAACAATTTCATTTCTCAATGTCATTCCTAAACCCATTTTACAAGTTGAAACATCAATCCTTTTCACCCAAAACTTTAATTTACACCTTTTTGAATGCTCCAACACCAAGCAATACTTTTCAAAAGAAATTTCAGAAGAATTTCCTTTCTTAATGTCATTCCTAAACCCATTTTACAAGTTGAAGTACCCATCCTTTTCACCCAGAACTTTACTTTACAGCTTTTTGAATGCTCCAATACCAAGCAATACTTTTCAAAGGGCATTTCAGAGCGAGTTCCTTTCATAATGTCCCTCCTAAACCCATTTTAAAAGTTGAAGTACCCATCCTTTTCACCCACAACTATACTTTGCAGCTTTTTGGATACCTCAACACTAAGAAATACTTTTCAAAAGGCATTTCAGAACAAGTTCCTTTCTTATTGTCCCTTCTAAACCCATTTTCCAAGTTGAAGCATCCTTACTTTTCACCCACAACTTTACTTTACAGCTCTTTGGATACCTCAACACCAAGAAAGACCTTTCAAAAGACATTTCAGAACAAGTTCTTTTCATAATGTCCATCCTAAACCCATTTTCCAACTTAAAGTACCCATCCTTCTCACCCACAACTTTACTTTACAGCTTTTTGGATACCTCAACACCAAGAAATACTTTTCAAAAGGCATTTCAGAACAATTTCTTTTCTTAATGTCCATGCTAAACCCATTTTACAACTTGAAGCATCCATCCTTTTCACCCACAACTTTACTTTACAGCTTTTTGGATACCTCAACACCAAGCAATACCTTTCAAAAGGAATTTCAGAGCAACTGCTTTTCTTAATGTCCATTCTAAACCCATTTTCCAACTTGAAGTACCCATCCTTCTCACCCACAACTTTACTTTACAGCTTTTTGGATACCTCAACACAAAGCAATACTTTTCAAAGGGCATTTCAGAACAATTTCTTCTCTTAATGTCCCTCCTAAACCCATTTTACAAGTTGAAGTACCCATCCTTTTCACCCACAACTTTACAGCTTTTTTGAATGCTCCAACACCAAGAAATACTTTTCAAAAGGCATTTCAGAACAATTTCTTTTCTTAATGTCATTCCTAAACCCATTTTACAAGTTGAAGTACCCATCCTTTTCACCCACAACTTTACTTTACAGCTTTTTTAATGCCCAACACCAAGCAATACTTTTCAAAAGGCATTTCAGAGCATTTTCTTTTCTTAATTTCCCTCCTAAACCCATTTTACAAGTTGAAGTACCCATCCTTTTCACCCACAACTTTACTATACTGCCTTTTTGAATGCTCCAACACCAAACAATACTTTTCAAAGGGCATTTCACAACAAGTTCTTTTGTTAATGTCCCTCCTAAACCCATTTTACAGTATTTTTTAAACTTTTTTACGTATCTTAAAATGACATGAAATATGCTTACGGCTCTACCAATCGTACTATGTACTTGTTAATAGACACGATGTGGCTTTCTCACTGGTACTCTATGGCAGGTTATAAACACTACCTAGTTTATTGCGTGCATTAGATCAGTATTTTTTACGCAGTGGAAGGATAAACACACAATTCATATCTGTAAAAAAGTGAAGATGAATTATTCGACAAAACTATGTGCAAATGATAAAATCATCGTCGTGTTGAATGCTGACAAGGAGAAATACCTGAACTATGAAACGAGTGCAAGTGGTAACACTATTAGAAATGTATACATGCGTTGTCATGACAGCGAGAAGTTAGATTTCTTTGGAGTACCCAAGAGTTTCAATCGTGTAAACGGTGGATATGCGAGGGTAACATTACCGGAGAAATTAGTGCTCAAAGAGAATGCAAACTTAAAAATAATTGTCGATGATCGGGGACAACTCCTTGCTACTGTTGCTGGTAACACATTACCTGTTGATACATCCTATCATCATCTTTCCGGTATTAGCATTTTAAAGAGAACAAGAAGAAGACAAGCATACTCCTGCAATAATGTCATTAATCATATCTTGTCAATGTGCCAAAACTGCTATCTATGTAAAAACAATGTGACAATAGACAGTGAAATCGCAGGCAGAATAAAAAGGACATTAGTAGACAATACCATCAATGAATATAAAGATGAATTGACGGAAAGTGAAGTGCAAGTGTACTAATAATGTATTGAACGTATTTTTATATTAATATTCTACATGTCGTTATTTCATTAAAAACATCTTATGCACTATTTTGTTAAGTGTTCATTATTTTTAGGGTATGCTAGAATGTCAATCGTTCAGAATATCTATCAAAAAGGTCAGAGATGTAATAAAAAGCATTTTTAGAGATAAAGATACTACTAGCAGGCTCAATTTTTCATAGAAGATAGAAAAGTTCAAGATCTCTTCTGAATTTTACCAAAGAACACAATTCATTTCTAATTTCTCCAGAGGAAATGAAAAGCTTCCACTTCAGTTTTAGGTTCACCCAGACACAATATTTTTAAGTTCACTTCTAGATTTTTCCGTAATAGATCGGGAAACTTATACTATGATTGTGATTATTTTCCATGAAGATAAAAAGTTTCACTTTAATTTTAAATTTTCTTAAATTCAATTCCAACCTTTCTCAAAGAGTCAAATTTAAAGTTCTATTCCAAATATTTTCCCGGAACAAGAAAAGTCCAAGACATAAAAAATTTAAAGTTCACTTCTAAATTTTTCCGTAGAAGATATGAAAAGTTATACCATGATTTTGATTATTCTCAATGAAGATGTGGAATTTCATTTTAATGCTAAATTTTCTCAAGGTAAATTTTGACTTTTCGCAAAGAGACGAAAAAATTTAAAGTTCTATTTCAAATTGTTCCTCAGAGGAAACTGACTTCAACTTTAATTCTAAATTTTATCAATGAAAAGAAAATAAGTTATTGATCAATTCTATTTTCCTAAAATAATATTAAATTTTCCACTTCAATTCAGATTTTTATCAAATAGATGAAAAATTTAAAATACTGTTCCAAATTTTTCATAGAAGATAGAAAAGTTCAAGTTCTCTTCTGAATTTTACCAACGAACATAATTCAATTCTAATTTCTCAAGAGAAAATAAAAAGCTTCCACTTCAGTTCTAAGTTCACCAAGACATAAAAATTTAAAGTTCACTTCTAAATTTTTCCGTAGAAGATAGGAAAAGTTGTACTATGATAGTGATTATTTTCTATGAAGATAAAAAGTTTCACTTTAATTCTAAAGTTTCTTAAATTCAGTTCCGACTATTCTCAAAGAGATGAAAAAATTTAAAATTCTGTTCCAAATATTTCCCCGGAAGAAGAAAAGTTCAACTTCGATTCTGAATTTTCTCAATGAAAATGAAATAAGTTATTGATCAATTCTATTTTCCCAAAATAATATAAAAAGTTTCCACTTCAGTTCAGATTTTTTCTCAAAGAGATGAAAAAATTTAAAATACTGTTCCAAATTTTTCTAGAAGATAGAAAATTTCAAGTTCTCTTCTGAATTTTACCAAAGAACACAATTCAATTCTAATTTCTCCAGAGAAAATAAAAAGCTTCCACTTCAGTTTTAAGTTCGCCAAGACATAAAAATTTAAAGTTCACTTCTAAATTTTTCCGTAGAAGATAGGAAAAGTTATACTATGATTGTGATTATTTTCTATGAAGATAAAAAGTTTCGCTTTAATTCTAAATTTTCTTAAATTCAGTTCCGACTTTTCTCAAAGAGATAAAAAAATTTAAAGTTCTGTTCCAAATATTTTCCCGAAAGAAGAAAAGTTCAACTTCGATTCTGAATTTTCTCAATGAAAATGAAATAAGTTATTGATCAATTCTATTTCCCCAAAATAATATAAAATGTTTTCACTTCAGTTCAAATTTTTCTCAAAGAGATAAAAAATTTTAAATACTGTTCCAAATTTTTCTTAGAAGATAGAAAAGTTCAAGTTCTCTTCTAAATTTTACCAAAGAACACACTTCAATTCTTATTTCTCAAGAAAAATAAAAAGCTTCCACTTCAGTTTTAAGTTCACCAAAACATAAAAAATTTAAAGTTCAGTTCCAAATTTTTCCATAGAAGATAAGAAAAGTTATACTATGATTGTGATTATTTTCTATGAAGATAAAAAGTTTCAATTTAATTCTAAATTTTCTTTAATTCAGTTCCAACCTTTCTCCAAGAGATGAAAAAATTTAAAGTTCTGTTCCAAATATTTTCCCGGAAAAAGAAAAGTTCAACTTCGATTCTGAATTTTCTCAATGAAAATGAAATAAGTTATTGATCAATTCTATTTTCCCAAAATAATATAAAATTTTCCACTTCAATTCAGATTTTTCTCAAAGAGATGAAAAATTTAAAATATTGTTCCAAATTTTTCATAGAAGATAGGAAAGTTCAAGTTCTTTTCTGAATTTTACCAACGAACATAATTCAATTCTAATTTCTCAAGAGAAAATAAAAAAATTCCACTTCAGTTTTAAGTTCACCAAGACATGAAAAATTTAAAGTTCACTTTTAAATTTTTCCGTAGAAGATAGGAAAAGTTATACTACGATTGTGATTATTTTCCATGAAGATAAAAGTTTCACTTTAATTCTAAATTTTCTTAAATTCAGTTCAGATTTTTCTCAGAGATGAACAAATTTAAAATTTTTTCCAAATGTTCCTTAGAAGATAGAAAAGTTCAATTTCTCTTCTTAATTTTAATACTGACCATATTTCAAGTTAAATTTATCCAGAGAAAATAAAAAGCTTCCATATATTATTTTCTAGGAAGATAAGAAGTTTTACTTTAATTTTCAATTTTATTAAATTCAAGTCAAATCATTCTCAGTGAGATGAAAAAAATTTAAAGTTCTGTTCCAAATATTTTCCCGGAAGAAGAAAAGTTCAACTTCAATTCTGAATTTTCTCAATGAAAATGAAATAAGTTATTGATCAATTCTATTCTCCCAAAATAATATAAAAAGTTTCAACTTCAGTTCAAATTTTTCTCAAAGAGAGCGCTCATGATAAGCTAACCTAACCTAACTTAAACATGATAAAAAGATTAAGTTAGGTAGGTTAGGTTAAGTTAGGTTAGGCTACGTACGCGCGCGTATGTAGGCTAGCCTAACCTAACCTAACTTAACCTAGTCTAACCTAACTTAATCTTTTTATCATGTTTAAGTTAGGTTAGGTTTGCTTATCATGACCGCTCATGATAAGTTAACCTAACCTAACCTAACTTAAACATGGAGAAATGTTTCTAATTATTTATTAATATTTATTTATACCTAACCTAACCTATTGATTTTGATGGTTAGATGAATGAACTGAATTTAGGAAAAATTAGAAATAACGTGAAACTTTATCTTCATGGAAAATAATCACAAACATAGTATAACCATTCCTATCTTCTATCTAAAAATTTAGAATTGAACTTTAAATTTTTTATGACTTTGTGAAATTAGGAACTGAAAAGGAAGCTTTTTCATTTTTCAATGGTAAATTTCATAATTGATCTAACTTTTTTTTCTCTTCTCTAAGAAAATTCAGAAGAGAACTGGTAAATTTTACCCTTCTTTGAGAAAACTCAGAATTAAAGTGAAGATCTATATCTTCATGAAGAATATTCACAATCAAAGTATAACTTTTCCTATCTTCTATGAAAAATTTGGAACAGAACTTTAAATTTTTTCATCTCTTTGAGAAAAGTCGGAAATAAATTTAAGAAAATTTAGAATTAAAGTGAAACTTTTTATCATCATTGAAAATAATCACAATCATAGTATAACTTTTCATATCTTCAATGGAAAAATTTAGTACTGAACTTTAAATTTTTTATGTCTTGGGACTTTTCTTTTTCCGAGAAAATATTTGGAACAGCACTTAAAATTTTTTTATCTCCGAGAAAAGTCGGAACTGAATTTCAGAAAATTTAGAATTAAAGTGAAACTTTTTATCTTCATAGAATATAATCACAATCATAGTATAACTTTTCCTATCTTCTATGGAAAAATTTAGAACTGAACTTTAAATTTTTTATGTCTTGGTGAACTTAAAACTGAAGTGGAAGCTTTTTATTTTCTCTGGAGAAATTAGAATTGAATTATGTTCTTTGGTAAAATTAAGAAGAGAACTTGAACTTTTCTATCTTCTAAGAAGAATTTGGAACAGTATTTTAAATTTTTTCATCTCTTTGAGAACAAATCTGAACTGAAGTGGAAACTTTTTATATTATTTTGGGGAAATAGAATTCATCAATAACTTATTTCATTTTCATTGAGAAAATTCAGAATCGAAGTTGAACTTTTCTTCTTCCGGGGAAATATTTGGAACAGAACTTTAAATTTTTTCATCTCTTTGAGAAAAGTCGGAATTGAATTTAAGAAAATTTAGAATTAAAATGAAACTTCTATCTTCATGGAAAATAATCTATGAAAGCTTTTTATTTTCTCTGGAAAAATTAGAATTGAATTGTGTTCTTTGGTAAAATTCAGAAGAGAACTTGAACTTTTCTATCTTCTATGAAAAACTTGGAAGTGAACTTTAAATTTTTTATGTCTTTGTGAAGTTAAAACTGAAGTGGAAGCTTTTTATTTTCTCTGGAGAAATTAGAATTGAATTGTGGTCTTTGGTAAAATTCAGAAGAGAACTTGAACTTTTCTATCTTCTATGAAAAATTTGGAACAAAATTTTAAATTTTTTCATCTCTGAGAAAAATCTGAACTGAATTTAAGAAAATTTAGAATTAAAGTGAAACTTTTTATCTTCATGGAAAATAATCACAATCATAGTATAACTTTTCCTATCTTCTACGGAAAATTTAGAAGTGAACTTTAAATTTTTCATGTCTTGGTGAACTTAAAACTGAAGTGGAAGCTTTTTATTTTCGCTGGAGAAATTAGAAATGAATTGTGTTCGTTGGTAAAATTCAGAAAAGAACTTGAACTTTTCTATCTTCTATGAAAAATTTTGAACAGTATTTTAAATTTTTCATCTCTGAGAAAAATCTGAATTGAAGTGGAAAATTTTATATTATTTTGGGAAAATAGAATTGATCAATAACTTATTTCATTTTCATTGAGAAAATTCAGAATCGAAGTTAGACTTTTCTTCTTCCGGGAAAATATTTGGAACAGAACTTTAAATTTTTTCATCTCTTTGAGAAAAGTCGGAACTGAATTTAATAAAATTTAGAATTAAAGTGAAACTTTTTATCTTCATGGAAAATAATCTATGGAAGCTTTTTATTTTCTATGGAGAAATTAGAATTGAATTGTGTTCATTGGTAAAATTCAGAAGAGAACTTGAACTTTTCTATCTTCTATGAAAAATTTGGAAGTGAACTTTAAATTTTTTGTCTTGGTGAACTTAAAACTGAAGTGGAAGCTTTTTATTTTCTTTGGAGAAATTAGAATTGAATTATGTTCTTTGCTAAAATTCAGAAGAGAACTTGAACTTTTCTATCTTCTAAGACAAATTTGGAACACTATTCTAAATTTTTTCATCTCTTTGAAAAAAATCTGAACTGAAGTGGAAAATTTATATATTATTTTGGGGAAATAGAATTGATCAATAACTTATTTCATTTTCATTGAGATAATTTAGAATTAAAGTTGAACTTTTCATCTTCCGGAAAAATATTTGGAACAGAAATTTAAATTTTTTTCATCTCTTTGAGAAAAGTCGAAACTGAATTTAAGAAAATTTAGAATTAAAGTGAAACTTTTTATCTTCATGGAAAATAATCTGTGGAAGCTTTTTATTTTCTCTGGAGAAATTAGAATTGAATTGTGGTCTTTGGTAAAATTCAGAAGAGAATTTGAACTTTTCTATCTTCTATGAAAAATTTGGAACAATATTTTAAATTTTTTCATCTCCTTGATAAAAATCTGAACTGAATTTAAGAAAATTTATAATTAAAGTTAAACTTTTTATATTCATGAAAAATAATAATAATCATGGTATAACTTTTCCTATTTTCTACGGAAAAATTTTGAAGTGAATTTTAAATTTTTCATGTTTTGGTGAACTTAAAACTGAAGCGGAAGCTTTTTATTTTCTCTTGAGAAATTAGAATTGAATTATGTTCGTTGTTAAAATTCAGAAGAGAACTTTAACTTTTCTATCTTCTATGAAAAATTTGGAACAATATTTTAAATTTTTCATCTCTTTGAGAAAAATCTGAAATGAAGTGGAAATTTTTATATTATTTTAGGAAAATAGAATAGATCAATAAATTATTTAATTTTCATTGAGAAAATTCAAAATCGAAGGTTAGACTTTTCTTGTTCCGGGAAAATATTTGGAACAGAACTTTAAATTTTTTCATCTCTTTGAGAAAGGTCGGAACTGAATCAAAGAAAATTTAGAATTAAAGTGAAACTTTTTATCTTCATAGAAAATAATCTTTTCTATCTTTTCTAATCTATCCTATTTTTTAGAAAATAATCATAGTATAACTTTTCTTATCTTCTATGGAAAAATTTAGAACTGAACTTTAAATTTTTTATGTCTTGGTGAACTTAAAACTGAAGTGGAAGCTTTTTATTTTCTCTGGATAAATTAGAATTGAATTGTGTTATTTGGTATATTATTTTGGGGAAATAGAATTGATCAATAACTTATTTCATTTTCATTGAGAAAATTCAGAATCGAAGTTGAACTTTTCTTCTTTCGGGAAAATATTTGGAACAGAACTTTAAATTTTTTTTATCTCTTTGAGAAAAGTCGGAACTGAATTTAAGAAAATTTAGAATTAAAGCGAAACTTTTTATCTTCATAGACAATAATCACAATCATAGTATAACTTTTCCTATCTTCTACGGAAAAATTTAGAAGTGAACTTTAAATTTTTATGTCTTGGTGAACTTAAAACTAAAGTGAAAGCTTTTTATTTTCTCTGGAGAAATTAGAATTGAATTATGTTCGTTGGTAAAATTCAGAAGAGAACTTGAACTTTTCTATCTTCTATGAAAAATTTGGAACAGTATTTTAAATTTGTTCATCTCTTTGAGAAAAAATCTGAACTGGTGGAAACTTTTTATATTATTTTGGGAAAATAGAATTGATCAATAACTTATTTCATTTTCATTGAGAAAATTCAGAATCAAAGTTGAACTTTTCTTCTTACGGGGAAATATTTGGAATGGAACTTTAAATTTTTTCATCTCTTTGAGGAAAGCCGGAATTGAATTTAAGAAAATTTAGAATTAAAGTGAAACTTTTTATCTTCATGAAAAAAAATCACAATCATAGTACAACTTTTCCTATCTTCTACGGAAAAATTTAGAAGTGAACTTTAAATTTTTATGTCTTGGTGAAGTTAAAAGTGAAGTGGAAGCTTTTTATTTTCTCTTGAGAAATTAGAATTGAATTATGTTCGTTGGTAAAATTCAGAAGAGAACTTGAAATTTTCTATCTTCTATGAAAAATTTGGAACAGTATTTTAAATTTTTTCATCTCTTTGAGAAAAAATCTGAACTGAAATTGAAACTTTTTTTATTATTTTGGGAAAATAGTATTGATCAATTACTTATTTCATTTTCATTGAGAAAATTCAAAATCAAAGTTGAACTATTCTTCTTCTGGGAAAACATTTGGAACAGAACTTTAAATTTTTTCATCTCTTTGAGAAAGGTCGGAACTGAATTTAAGAAACTTTAGAATTAAAGTGAAACTTTTTATCTTCATCAAAAATAATCATAATCATAGTACAACTTTTCCTATCTTGTATAGAAAAATTTAGAAGTGAAATTACAATTTTATGTCTTGGTGAACTTAGAACTGACGTGGAAGCCTTTTATTTTCTCTGGGGAAATTAGAATTGAATTATGTTCATTGATAAAATTCAGAAGAGAACTTGAAAGTTTCTATCTTCTATGAAAAATTTGGAACAGTATTTCAAATTTTTCATCTCTTTTAGAAAAATCTGAATTGAATTTGAAATTTTTCTAATATTTAGAGAAAATAGAATTGATCAATAATTTATTTTATTTTCATTGATAAAATTCAGAATTGAAGTTGAACTTTTCTTCTTTCGGGGAAATATTTCGAATAGAACTTTAAATTTTTTCATCTCTTTGAGAAAGGTTGGAACTGAATTTAAGAAAATTTAGAATTAAAGTGAAACTTTTTATCTTCATGGAAAAAAATCACAATCATAGTATAACTTTTCCTATCTTCTACGGAAAAATTTAGAAGTGAACTTTAAATTTTTATGTCTTGGTGAACTTAAAAGTGAAGTGGAAGCTTTTTATTTTCTCTTGAGAAATTAGAATTGAATTATGTTCATTGGTAAAATTCAGAAGAGAACTTGAACTTTTCTATCTTCTATGAAAAATTTGGAACAGTATTTTAAATTTTTTCATCTCTTTGAGAAAAAATCTGAACTGAAGTGGAAAATTTTTATATTATTTTGTGAAAATAGAATTGATCAATAACTTATTTCATTTTCATTGAGAAAATTCAGAATCGAAGTTGAACTTTTCTTCTTACGGGTAAATATTTGGAACAGAACTTTAAATTTTTTCATCTCTTTGAGAAAGGTCGGAACAGAATTTAAGAAACTTTAGAATTAAAGTGAAACTTTTTATCTTCATGGAAAAAAATCACAATCATAGTATAACTTTTCCTATCTTCTACGGAAAAATTTAGAAGTGAACTTTAAATTTTTATGTCTTGGTGAAGTTAAAAGTGAAGTGGAAGCTTTTTATTTTCTCTTGAGAAATTAGAATTGAATTATGTTCGTTTGTAAAATTCAGAAGAGAACTTGAACTTTTCTATCTTCTATGAAAAATTTGGAATAGTATTTTAAATTTTTCATCTCTTTGATAAAAATCTGAATTGAAGTGGAAAATTTAATATTATTTTGTGAAAAAAGAATTGATCAATAACTTATTTCATATTCATTAGGGAAATTCAGAATCGAAGTTGAACTTTTCTTCTTCCGGGGGAATATTTGGAACAGAACTGTAAATTTTTCATATCTTTGAGAATGGTTAGAATAGAATTTAAGAAAATTTAGAATGAAAGTGAAACTTTTTATCTTCATAGAAAATAATCACAATCATAGTATAACTTTTCCTATCTTCTACGGAAAAATTTAGAAGTGAACTTTAAATTTTTTATGTCTTGGACCTTTTCTTCTTCCGGGAAAATATTTGGAACAGAACTTTAAATTTGACTCTGAGAAAGGTCGGAATTGAATTTAAGAAAATTTAGAATTAAAGTGAAACTTTTTATCTTCAGGGGATATAATCACAATCATAGCACAACTTTTCCTATCTTTTACGGAAAAATTTAGAACTGAACTTTAAAATATTGTGTCTGGGTGAACCTAAAACTGAAGTGGAAGCTTTTTATTTTTTCTGGAGAAATAAGAAATGAATTGTATTCTTTGGTAAAATTCAGAAGAGATCTTGAACTTTTCTATCTTCTATGAAAAATTGAGTCTGCTAGTAGTATCTTTATCTCTAAAAATTCTTTTTCTTACATCTCTGACCTTTTTAATAGATATTCTGAACGTTTGACGTTCTAGCATACCCTAAAAATAATGAACACTTAACAAAATAATGCATAAGATATTTTTAATGAAATAACGACATGTAGAATATTAACATAAAAATACGTTAAATACATTATTATACATTATTAGTACACTTGCACTTTACTTTCCGTCAATTCATCTTTATATTCATTGATGATATTGTCTGCTAATGTCCTTTTTATTCTGCCTGCGATTTCACTGTCTATTGTCACATTATTTTTACATAGATAGCAGTTTTGGCATATTGACAAGATATGCTTAATGACATTATTTCAGGATTATGCCTGTCCACTTCTTGTTCTCTTTAAAATGCTAATACCGTAAATGTGATGATATGATGTATCAACAGGTAATGTGTTGCCAGCATCATTAGCCTGGAGTTGTCCCCAATAATAGAGAATTACTTTTATGTTTCCATTCTCATTGAGTAATAATTTCTCTGGTAATGTTACACTCGCATATCCACCGTTTACACGATTGAAATTCTTGGGTACTCCAAAGAAATATAACTTATCGCTGTCATGACAACGCATGCATACATTTCCAATAGTGTTACCACTTGCACTCGCTTCATAGTTCAGGTATTTCTCCTTGTCAGCATTCAACACGACGATGATTTTATCATTTGCACATAGTTTTGTCGAATAATTCATCCTCACTTTTTTACAGATATGAATTGTGTGTTTACCCTTCCACTGCGTAAAAAATACTGATTTAATGCATGCAATAAACTAGGTAGTGTCGATAACCTGCCATAGAGTACCAGTGGGAAAGCCGCGTCATGTCTATGAACAAGCACAGAGTACGATTGGTAGAGCCGTAAGCATATTTCATGTCATTTTAAGATACGTAAAAAGTTTAAAAAAATACTGTAAAATGGCTTTAGGATGGACATTATGAAAAGAACTTGTTGTGAAATGCCCTTTGAAAAGTATTGCTTGGTGTTGGAGCATTCAAAAAGGCAGTACAGTAAAGTTGTGGGTGAAAAGGATGGGTACTTCAACTTGTAAAATGGGTTTAGGAAGGACATTACGAAAAGAAATTGTTCTGAAATGCCTTTTGAAAAGTATTGCTTGGTGTTGGAGCATTCAAAAAGCCGTAAAGTAAAGTTGTGGGTGAAAAGGATGGGTACTTCAACTTGTAAAATGGGTTTAGGAATGACTAAGAAAAAAAATTGTTCTGAAATGCCTTTTGAAAAGTATTGCTTGGTGTTGGAGCATTAAAAAAGCTGTAAATTAAAGTTGTGGGTGAAAAAGATGGGTACTTCAACTTGTAAAAATGGGTTTAGGAGGGACATTAAGAAAAGAAATTGTTCTGAAATGCCCTTTGAAAAGTATTGCTTGGTGTTGAGGTATCCAAAAAGCTGTAAAGTAAAGTTGTGGGTGAGAAGGATGGGTACTACAAGTTGGAAAATGGGTTTAGAATGTACATTAAGAAAAGAAGTTACTCTGAAATGCCTTTTAAAAGGTATTGCTTGGTGTTGAGGTATCCAAAAAGCTGTAAAGTAAAGTTGTGGGTGAAAAGGATGGATGCTTCAAGTTGTAAAATGGGTTTAGAATGGACATTAAGAAAAGAACTTGTTCTGAAATGCCTTTTGAAAAGTATTTCTTGGTGTTGAGGTATCCAAAAAGCTGTAAAGTAAAGTTGTGGGTGAGAAGGATGGGTACTTTAAGTTGGAAAATGGGTTTAGGATGGACATTATGAAAAGAACTTGTTCTGAAATGTCTTTTGAAAGGTATTTCTTGGTGTTGAGGTATCCAAAAAGCTGTAAAGTAAAGTTGTGGGTGAAAAGTATGGGTACTTGAATTTGGAAAATGGGTTTAGAAGGGAAATTAAGAAAGGAACTTGCTCTGAAATGCCTTTTGAAAAGTATTTCTTGGTGTTGAGGTATCCAAAAAGCTGTAAAGTATAGTTGTGGGTGAAAAGGATGGGTACTTCAACTTTTAAAATGGGTTTAGAAGGGACATTAAGAAAAGAACTTGTTTTGAAATGCCCTTTGAAAAGTATTGCTTGGTGTTGGAGAATTCAAAAAGCTGTAAATTAAAGTTGTGGGTGAAAAGGATTGATGTTTCAACTTGTAAAATGGGTTTAGGAAGGACATTGAGAAAAGAACTTGTTCTGAAATGCCTTTTGAAAAGTATTGCTTGGTGTTGGAGCATTCAAAAAGCTGTAAAGTAAAGTTTTGGATGAAAAGGATGGATGATTCAACTTGTAAAATAGGTTTAGGAAGGACATTGAGAAAAGAACTTGTTCTGAAATGCCTTTTGAAAAGTATTGCTTGGTGTTGGAGCATTCAAAAAGCTGTAAAGTAAAGTTGTGGATGAAAAGGATGGATGCTTCAACTTGTAAAATTGGTTTAGGAAGGACATTAAGAAAAGAACTTGTTCTGAAATGCCTTTTGAAAAGTATTGCTTGGTGTTGCGCTTTCAAAAAGCTGTAAATTAGAGTTGTGTGTGAAAAGGATGGGTTATTCAACTTGTAAAATGGGTCTAGGAAGGACATTAAGAAAAGAAATTGTTCTTAAATGCCCTTTGAAAAGTATTGCTTGGTGTTGGAGCATTCAAAAAGCTGTAAAGTAAAGTTGTGGGTGAAAAGGATTGGTACTTCAATTTGTAAAATGGGTTTAGGAAGGAAATTAAAAAAAGAACTGGTTCTGCAATGCCTTTGAAAAGTATTGCTTGGTGTTGGAGCATTCAAAAAAGCAGTACAGTAAAGTTGTGGGTGAAAAGGATGGGTACTTTAACTTGTAAAATGGGTTTAGGAGGGACATTAAGAAAATAAATTGTTCTGAAATGTCTTTGAAAAGTATTGCTTGGTGATTGAGCATTGAAAAAAGCAGTATAATAAAGTTGTGGATGAAAAGGGTGGGTACTTCAACTTGTAAAATGGGTTTAGGTTGGACATTAAGAAAATAACTTGTTCTGAAAAGATATAATAAAGTCTTAAAAAAGTATTAAAAATTGGGGGTCTCAGGGGCCTTTGGGACGCGGGGGGTTCTTTGGGAGTCCGGGGGACGTTTGAGGACCGGGGGCTTCTTTTGAGTTTGGGGTAGGGGGATCGGGGCCATTTGGGGTTGGGGTATGGGACCTCACAACACTGTTCAAATGGAACTTGTGTATTATAACGACCAGAGAGTTTCAACCTCAAATCCTCTTCTAAAACCTCTTCTAAAATCATCTTTTAAAATGTTTCTAACTCTTTCGCCGAAATAATTCCCTAAAATTTCTAAAATGGTTTCGCGCAAATAGCCCCTCAACGTAATTTCAGCGTGTTCCTTTTGTTCTTGGCATTCCTGCGCTGTCACATTTCAAATTACTAGGAAACCCTTTCCCGCGCTAATCTCTTCCTCTCTAAGATCAAAACATTCGCCCGGAAACAATTTATTTCCCTTTCATAAATCAATAATTCCCCTAGCGATTATGTAAATCACCCCTCATGTCATTACACGTGGCCAAACAACAACAACAACAACAGATCGATAATCCTTGAATAAATTATGTCCCGTCAGCGTTAAACTTAATTGTAGATGGCAGCAGGGGTGAATCGTGGGAGTAGCACCCCCCTTTCTACTCCCTTCTCCAATATAATGCCCAGTTAAACAGTAAGAAAACACAATTCACCTGATTTGCACCAATTACCACCAGGCTACCATTTGATCAGCACTTTCTTATTAGAATTCTAATCATTGACTTTTGGTAAATTTTTTTCGTGGTTGCTGCATTGACAATGGGATTAAATTAGACTAAAAGTAAATATAAAATCAATTCCACATACTTTATATGATAGGCATTAAGTAATTTTCTTATCGCTACAGTTTTCTAAAAGTTACCTTTGCATCAGATTACACAGATGATACTTTTAAGCAATTAAAAATTAGTCATAGCAGTAACTTTATAGGAATAACTCTGAATGCGACCAGTAAATTTCCCAAGGAGGAAGGGAGAGGGGAGGCAAGTGCAACCAGCCTTGTCTTTATCATCATTTGAATAGAATAATTATGTAAAAATTATTTTTATACCTGTCTTTTTCTCTCCTTGGGGATGTGACTGCCCTTCCCCAGGCAAGGCTATATTGCTTATGTAGAAATTTTTGATTTTCCTAATTCCCAGTATGTGTGCCCAATAACAGTATAACTTTCCTGAATTTCAGTAAGCTGAGAACAAAAGTGCCTTTATTTAAAGCCAAAACCAATTTATCCATCAGGGGAAGAAGAAGGGGGAGGGTAAAATGAAGATTTGTACCTTTAAGAATAAAAAAATATTTTCAATTGTTTGAAGTAATTTAAAAAAAAAAATGTTCCCCTCAAAGGGTGCACAGACCTTAAGTATTAAACCGGTAAAACTTTTTTAACTTTAAATTATTCGAGAAATAATTCGTTTTTATTAGTTTTAAAGGCAACATTTAGTTTTGAACCATAATGGACAATTTGCATAACTGGGGGGGGGGGGTTGACATACCCAATATCCCTGGAGACATAATTACTGGACCATTCAACTATGCTGAAAAAACTCCCTGTCTTAAAATTTTGATTGGAAGAGCGTGGCATAAGACGGGGGACTGCTTGCCCTCCAATCACTTTTGACTCCTAAAAAAGGCACTAAAACTTTTTTAATTTCCAATCAAATTAGCTCGTTGAATAGTTTTAATGATATTACTAGCTACAATAGAGCAGTGCCTATGATATTGCTTATATGCCCTTTTGAAAACCTGCATGCATATAGTCTTTTCGTTAAATTGAAGCTCTACCTAAATGTTCCCTAAAAGTTTCACCTCAATACCCTTAGCATCATTAGTTACAGCAACTATAGAAGTAGTACTTAAAGTATATACTCGGTGTCTTGTGGATAATTCAAAATCCAGCACAACTTACCCTGAAAGGTGTAATTTAATAATGTATGCTGCTCCTTAGATATTGCTTTATCAGCCTTTTAACAATCTACATACTCATAGTCTGTTTTGATTTAGCTTAACATCTGCCTAAATGTTCCATGAAAGCTTTAACTTAATTGATTAAGCTTCAAATTACAGTTTAATACTTAAAAGGAGAATGGTAAAAATAGGAACACTGATAATACCACTCCAACTCACTTCTTCACTTTTACAGAATACAGTAGTACCCGTCAACACCAACACAAAATATACCCACCATGTTCATAGAAAGATTAGGCCAAAACTCTTTATCTAGCCGAGTGTGGAAGACTTGGAACGCACTTCCATTAGCAACAGTTGCGACTATCACGGTCCAGTCTACGAAAAGATTTTAAGGTCCAGTCTACGAAAAACGAAAAGATTTAAAGTATTATTTTCTTTTTGCCTGAAACGACTATGTCAATATAAAACGAACAGAAATTAATTAAAAAAACTTTTTCCACAAAATAAGTTTTTCAAAGAAAAGTAAAGAACTCCATTAAACAAAAAATGAGCAAAAATAAATTCAAATAATCTATGAAGAGTGAAACTACCGCAAATCAGCATCGATAAATAAATGAAACCCAAAACGAACAGAAATTACAATAAATAACCGAGTCAAACCCAAAACGAGCAGAAATTAACATAAGTTGGGTTCAAAACCCCCATGCCTTCCCAAGGCCATAACATAATTTGCTCTTTACTGAAAAAAAAAATAAATGTTTTTACTTTTATAACTTTAATAAATGAAATAATATTAATATTTTGATTACTAAATATCAGTATATGTATATTAAACTGACACTGCACATTATATTGTATTTTTTTCAGTAAAGTGCAAATTATGTTCTATGAAAACTGAAAAACGAGGTATATCATAGGCAGCGCTCTAGCGCTGGCTAAGTAAAGAACGATGTGGGCACAATGTGTATTTTTTTCTTCAGCCGGGCACTTCTTATCGAAGGAGTTGTCGTAGAAACTTTGAAAAGGGCTCATTCGATTGAAAATTGGAGTGGCTAGTGCCCTTTTTAATAGTCGAAAGTGATTGGAGGGCAACTAGGCCCCCCCCACGCCCATCATTCCCCCCAACACATCCAATAAAAATTTTGAGACAGCCATTTTGTTCAGCGTAGTTGATTCCCAGATAGAAAATATGTTTTTGAGGAGGACACTCCCCAACAACCCTCAGAGCAAGGGTTTTAAGTTATGCCCTGGGGGCATATAAGGTTGTTTTTTTTTATAGAAGGCGTTGTCATAGAAACTTCAAAAAAGTCTCATTCGATTGGAAATTCAAAGGGCTACTGCCCTTTTTCATAGTCGAAAGTGATTGGAGGGCAACTAACCCCCCACCCCAAGCCCATCATTTCCCCAAACACATCCAATCAAAATTTTGAGATAGCCATTTTGTTCAGCGTAGTTGATTTTCAGATAGAAAAAATGTTTTGAGGAGGACAATCCCACACAACCCTCAGGGCCCGGGTTTTAAGTAACGCCCTGGGGGTATATAGGGTTAGTAAAGAAGGTGTTGTCGTAGAAACTTCAAAACAGGCTCATTAGATTGGAAATTCAAAGGGCTAGTGCCCTTTTTAGTAGTCGAAAGTGATTGGAGGGAAACTAGCCCCCCCACTTCGATCATTCCCCCAAACACATCCAATCAAAATTTTGAGATAGCCATTTTGTTCAGCGTAGTTGATTTCCAGATAGAAAATATAGTTTTGAGGAGGAGACTCCCACAAAACCCTCAGCGCAAGGGTTTTAAGTTATGCCCTTGGGGCATATAAGGTTTCATAGGCAGCGCGCTAGCGCTGCCTAAGTAAAGAACGATGTGGACACAATGTGTTTTTTTTTCTCCATACCTGGGCACTTCGTATCGAAGGAGTAATCGTAGAAACTTCGAAAAGGGCTCATTTGATTGGAAATTGGAGTGGCTAGTGCCCTTTTTAATAGTCGAAAGTGATTTGAGGGCAACTAGCCCCCAAAACCCCACTTCCATAATTCCCCCAAACACATCCAATCAAAATTTTGAGATAGCCATTTTGTTCAGCATAGTTGATTTCCAGATAGAAAATATGTTTTTGAGGAGGAAACTCCCCTAAAACCCTCAGGGCAAGGGTTTTAAGTTATGCCCTGAGGGCATATAAGAACGATGTTGGCACAATGTACTATTTATTATTTTTTCCTTTAGAGCAGGGCCCTTCATATGGAAGGGTTTTAAGTTATGCCCTGGGGGCATATAAGGTTTTTATAGAAGGCGTTGTCGTAGAAACTTCAAAACAGGCTCATTCGATTGGAAATTCGAAGGGCTAGTACCCTTTTTAATAGTCGAAAGTGATTGGAGGGCAACTAGCCCCCCCCCCCCACCAACACCCATCAATCCCTCAAAAACATCCAATCAAAATTTTGATAGCCATTTCGTTCATCGTAATCGATTTCCAGATAGAAAATATATTTTTGAGAAGGACACTCCCCCACAACCCTCAGGGCAAGGGTTTTAAGTTATGGCCTGGGGGCATATAAGGTTTATAAAGAAGGCGTTGTCGTAGAAACTTCAAAAAAAGCTTATTCGATTGGAAATTCAAAGGGCTAGTGCCCTTTTTAATAGTCGAAAGTGATTGGAGGGCAACTAGCCCCCCCCCCCTCCACGCCCAGAATTTCCCCGAACACATCCAATCAAAATTTTGAGATAGCCATTCTGTCCAGCGTAGTTGATTTCCAGATATAAAATATATTTTTGAGGAGGACACTCTCCCATAACCCTCAGGGCAAGGGTTTTAAGTTGTACCCTGGGGGCATATAAGGTTTTTATAGAAGGCGTTGTCGTAGAAACTTCAAAACAGGCTCATTTGATTAGAAATTCAAAGGGCTAGTACCCTTCTTAATAGTCGAAAGTGATTTGAGGGCAACTAACCCCCCTCTCACGCCCACCTTTCCCCCAAACACATACAATCAAAATTTTTAGATAGCCATTTTATTCAACATAGTTGAAAGTTTTGGTCTTTAAGGATGACAACCCCTCCCCCCACAGCCCTCAGGGCAAGAATTAATAGTTATGCCCTGGGGCCATATAAAGTTTTTAATGAAAGGCAACTAGCCCCCCCCCCCCGCCCACGCCCATCAATCCCCCAAACACATCCAATCAAAATTTTGAGATAGCCATTTTATTCAGCGTAGTTGATTTTCAGATAGAAAATATGTTTATGAGGAGGACCTACCCCCCCCCCCCCACGCCCATCATTCCTTCAAACACATGCAATCAAAATTTACACCCAAAAACAAAAAGATTATAGAAGGCGTTGTTGTAGAAAATTCAAAACACGCTCATTTGATTGGAAATTCAAAGGGCTAGTGCCCTTTTTAATAGTCGAAAGTGATTAGTTATATTTTTGTTGATGTTGTTGCTTAGACCAGGGCACTTTTGTCGTGGGAACTTCGAAAAGGGCTCATTCGGTTGAAAATAGAAAGGGCTGATGCCCTTTTTAAAAGTCGAAAGTGATTGGAGGGCAACTAATCCCCCTTCCACTCCCACCCTCCCATTCGGCCATTATGTTTAAAAACTAAACGTTGCCTTAAGATTAAATCAAAATGCACTGTGTTAATGCTAATTCTCAATAAGGCATCTCAGCAGTATCCCAAGAACGACTGAGAGTATTATGTTCAAACTTTCGGGGCTACTTCTGCTCTTGAAATTTAACCAAATCAAAATAGCGTAAGTGTATCCAAGCTATCAAAGAAAGTAAACAGATTTTTTTTGCAAATGGTATCAAGTTCTCCATTTCAGGTCAACTAGAGGAGGTATGAAACTAAATTAAACAGTACTATTTGTGTCCAGATTTTTAAAAGGGTGTATGTTATTAAAAATTGCTGAAAATTTTTCTCCAGCATATAAATAGCAGGCCAAACTATAAAGTCTTAAAAAAAAAAAAGATTTAAAGAGATATTTTCTTTTTGCCTGAAAAAACTATGTCAATATAAAACAAACAGAAATTAATTAAAAAAACTTTTTCCACAAAATAAGTTTTTAAAAGAAAAGTAAAGAACTCCATTAAACAAAAAATGAGTAAAAATAAAATCAAATAATTTACCAAGCGTGAAAGTACCACAAATCAGCATCGATAAATAAATGAAACCCAAAACGAACAGAAATTACAATACGTAAATAACCGAGTCAAACTCAAAATGAGAGGAAATTAACATAAGTTGGGTGCAAAACCCCAAGGCCTTCCCAAAGCCAGAACAAACTTTGCCCTTTACTGAAAAAATACAAATGAATGTGCATTATCAGTTTAATATACATATACTGATATTTAGTAATCAAATGATAATATTATTTGATTTATTAGTTATAAAAGTAAAAACATTTATATTTTTTTCAGTAAAGTGCAAATTTTGTTCTGGCCTTGGGAAGGCATAGGGGGTTTTGCACCCAACTTATGCTAATTTCTGCTCGTTTTGAGTTTAACTCGGTTATTTATTGTAATTGCATTTCGTTTTGGGTTTCATTTATTTATCAATGCTGATTTGTGGTAGTTTCACACTTGGTAGATTATTTGATTTTATTTTTGCTTGTTTTTTGTTTAATGGAGTTCTTTACTTTTCTTTTAAAAACTTATTTTGTGGAAAAAAGGTTTTTAATTAATAGTAACAAAAAGGTTAAAGATATACTAAAAAACACTGACCTGTTTCTCTAAATACTTGAATTATACAGGCTTATCTTAGTATGGACAATATTTTTGAAGAAACTAAATTTCAGTGGGGAGGGAGGGGGGGGGGCAAAATGGAGTCTGAAGGGAGGGAAAACTGAGATTTGGGAGGGGCAGTTGCCCCATTCCCCATAGCAAATTGCACACCCTGGCCCAGAGGGCTGCAGGGGATTTGACATCCCCAAAGGCGTAATTACTGGACCTTTTAACAATGCTGAAGAAAATAGATGTCTCAACATTTTGATTGAATGTTTCTTTTGGAAAATGATGGGCATGTGTATGTGTGTGTGGGGGGGGGGGGGGGTTTAGGGTACTGTTTGCCTTCATATCATTTTTGACTCTGAAGAGGCAATATAACATCCAATTTCCAATCAAATGAGTCCTATTGTAAGTTTATACAACTACCCATTTCATAAGTCACTTTTGGCTCTTAAAAGGGAATTAGAACTTTCAATTTTTCAATTAAATGAGCCTCCTCTAAAGTTTATACCCCCCCCCCCTTATAAAAAACATTATATAATTTCAGGGCACAACTTACAACTCTTGGCTCCAAGTTATGAGATATTGTTTCAAAACCAAAGCCCTTGTTATATGATCTATAGCTGTTTTGAACAGAATGGCTATCTCAAGATTTTTATTGAATGCATATAGGGAAAAGAGGAAGTGAGGCAGAGCTAGATGCCCTCCAATCACTTGGACTCTTATGACCAACACTAGGAATTCTTATTTCCAATTGAATGAGCCACCTCTGAAGTTCATAGCCTACAATCACCCCTTCCATAAGAACCTTAAATGTTAAAAATGGACAACTAATATAACACATAGCCCTTACCCCAAGGGCTGTAGGGGGGTTGTTATCCTTAAAGACATAATTACTGAACCTTTCAAATATAATGAACAAAATGGCTATCTCCAAAATTTAATTGAATATGTTTGGGGAAATAATAGGCATAGGGGAGAGGGGCTGGTCGCCCTCCAATCACTTTTGACTATTAAAAAGGGCAGTAGAACTTTCAATTTCCAACCATATGAGCCCCTTTTGAAGTTTCTACAACAGCTCCTGCAATACAAAGTGCCATGGTAAGAAATAATAAATATGTTGGGCCAACATTATTCTTTAATTAGGCAGCACTATCATGCTGCCTATGGTCAGGTTATTGTGTTTCTTTCCATTGTTATCTAAAACATTAAATTATTTTAATATAACATTCAACATCCAATAGATCATAAATTCTTTTGCAATCAGATTGGACAAGTGCTTTTGAAGGGTGAAGAAACATATCACATAGCAACATACAACAGAACAATAGAAAAACATATTATTTAGGATAATATTGGTTATAATACAACTATTAACATCTTTATTATTGTGAAAACTCTCCTGCTCCTCCCCTGATTATCCTAGTTACAGCCTTATGATTTACACAAAACTAAGAAGGAAAAAAAAAAAAAAATCTAAAACAATGAATTGTTTCAATTAATCAGATTATCATGTTTCTTTCCATTACCTAAAAGACTAAATCATTTAAATGTAATCAATATCCAAAAAACCTTAAATTCTTTGGCTATCAGATAAAACAAACACTTTTGAGGGGTCAAGAAATATGTAAAAAAGCCTTCTACATACTTGTAAATAAATTACTCAGCTACTGGAGAAATGCCTTCCTGTTGATTGATTCTTTTAGACTTCTGAGTGTACTTGTAGTTTCTCTGTAACACTTTTGAGATACTGGTATTTTGAGTAAACAATAAAAAAAAATTGTTGTCTTACACCTTTAAGTAATAAACATAATAGGATATTTTTCTGTTCTTGAGCAGAACACAATATTTGAGAAAACAATTTAAGAACACAATAACTACCAAAAAAGCTTAGTTCTGTAGGAAACCATATATACTCCTGGTCCTTCCATAGATGCATCACTACAGTTACTATAAACTCACTATAGCATGGAACCACCTGAGGCAAACACAGCTACACACACTCTTCCTCTGTCCCAATCCATAACCTCTCTCTTTACTCCCTCCCAAGGAGTTCCTATTTCCTGTAAAGGCATTTGACAAGGTCCCTAATTAATAATTGACTTTGTTCTAAGTAAAGAGCATCAGGAATCAACCAAGAATTATTAGACGGACTTCCTGGACTAATGGATTTCCTGGCTGGTAGATATCAGATTGTATTGGACAAAGATTGTGTGATTGTATGGTAGATATCAGATTGAACAAAAAAAAGAAGGTTAGAAAAACAATAAGTTTTACTTTTAGCGCCTTCCTGGCTGGTAGATATCAGATTGTAAGACTCCACATGACAGATGGTAAATGTGCTTACTTATAAAGTCCTGTTAGACAAGTCCAGTTGCTTCTCTCTTTTGATGTATCCAAATGTGTTACCATCTATTTTGGTTGCAACAATCCTCAGCAGGGAGAGGCCAGGGAGTCACCATAGATAATCACCTAAGATCCACAAACACTTTGCACTAACTGTCTCCAGAGCATATTCAAGCCTTTGACTTTTTAGAGAGCTATTACTAGCTGGTCATGCAGAATCTTTTTTAAGCTATATAAGGCAACTGAGACAGAATCTTCCTAGCTGATCCTTTTTACAAGTGATATAGGCTATAGCTGATTGAAGGTGTACAAAGGAGGACCACTATATGTATTATTGACTTGGTAAAAAACCATATAGTGATAGATGATCTACGCTTAAGCTACCATCTTTGACTTTCCAATGCAGATGCAGCAACATGCTTCTAACATAAAGCTCTTTACTCAGATAAGCAATGAAAGACAACCATAAGGTCACTCCAAGAAGGTTCATAACCCTCAGTTACCCATATAATTAAACAAGATTTTTTTTTAGCAAAAGGGTTTGCAAAAGACTGTTTAAAGGGGTATTTCTGTTGTCCAATTGTTTACTAACAGATGTTTATTTGGACAGTAGAAATAGGATTATTAGCTAACAGAAATATTTTGCATAAAATTCTCCAATAATTTATTTCAAGAAGTATTCAATTTTTCAGATATTCTCTAACAATGTTAGCTGACAGTTTTTAGTTGGATGGCATAGACTATTGTTGGGAACATTGTTAGCTAACAGTTTTCTGTTTGGATGGTAGAATGGTAGGCCTAATAGCCTTATTTTTCTTTTTAACTCTGCAAATTTGTTTTCTTTGTAACATTTTAGTATTTAGATTAACAAAGTAATAACTACCACTCCTGAATCAGCTGTAAATGGCATTTTTATTGGTAAATATTTATATTAACAGAGTATTTACATAGCTAAGAAAAAAAACTTATGGTAAATTTTTTATTATTCATATTATTGACTTATGAATAAAGTAAACATACCACTCAATGCCTTTTTTTTATGCTCTTTCCAAATATATCAATCATTTTTGTCAGAAATGAATTTTACCCTCACCCCTATATACCAATTCATGGTATATATTTGCACATTAGGGTAAAGTTCTACCAAATCATATTATTAACTTACGCATAAAGTGAATATACCACTCGATGCCTTTTTTATGCTGATTACGAATATAGTACGGTAATCATTCCTATCGGAAATGAATTTCAGCCCCCCCCCCCTATATATGCCAATTCAGGGTATATATTTTGGTCAATAGGCTATATACGAAATCATATTATTGAGTTAGGACTAAAGTGAATACAACATTTGATGCCTGTTTTTATGCTGATTACGAATATAATAAGCATTTCTATCGGAAATGAGTTTCAGCCCCCCCCCTATATAGGCCAATTCAGGGTCCGGTTAGGTAGAGCCTATAGGCCTATAGGGGGGGGCTGAAATTTATTTCCGATAGAAATGCTTATTATATTTGTAATCATCATAAAAAAAGCATTGAATGGTGTATTCACTTTAGTCCTAACTCAATAATATGATTTCGTATATATTGACCTATATTTCTACATTAAGGGGGGCGGGGGCAAATTTTGTTTCTGATGTAAATGGGAGGTTAGTTTAAACTTTACCCCCACCCCCCCTAAATTAGAAATATATACCTGAATTGGCATATATTGGGGGGGGGGGGCTGAAACTAATTTCTGATAGAAATGCTTATTATATTTGTAATCATCATAAGAAAAGGCATTGAATGGTGCATTCACTTTATTCCTAACTCAATAATATGATTTGGTAGAACTTTACCCACATTAGGGGGTGTGAAGAGAAAGTTTAAAATTACCTCTCATTCACATAAGAAATAACATTTACCCCCCCCCCCCCCTAATGTGCAAATATATGCCCTGAATTGGTATGTATAGGGGTGGGGGTAAAATTCATTTCTGACAAAAATGATTAATTGCCTATATTTGGAAAGAGCATAAAAAAGGCATCAAGTTACTTTATTACTTTATTTGTAAGTCAATAATATGAATAATGAAAAATTTACCAAAATTACTTCTAGGGTCAGGATTTCATCCTGAATCCAAATATGATAGTTGTTTCTGTTTCAAATTCAATTTTAACCTGACCTTGCCCAAATATTAGCCCATATTATGTATTTCATAGGCCTATTTATTTATTGATTCTTGATTGTCTCACCATCAATATGATTTATGGGTAAACCAGTTTAAAAAGATGTACACTAACATAGGTATCTAAGCTGTATCTACAATAAGAATAACACCTTAGAGGGTCAGTAAAGGGCTTCAAATTGGATTTGTGGTAAATTTGCAGTGGGCCTTATGATTTAGATAAGATGAACGTGATAACATGCCTTTTTTATGCTCTTCCATAATTCAATAATTGCTTCTGGGACTAATTATATATTTAGCTCTTAAAGGTGCCCCAAAGGTATTTCATTTTCATGTTTGTAACCACATGAAGAAGTTATCAAAATTAGGCTTGTTAACGTTTGTTCTCAGATCGCTGATCAGACCAGAGCAGAATGATGAAAGACGTTTGCACAAAAACGACCAAAGATGTAAGACCTTTGGTCAAAGATTTCACTTTTATGCGTTTTCTGACAAAAGATTTAAGATCTTAGCACATTGATGAAGGAAAAAACGGCCCTATTGTAAAGTTATTGAAAAGTGGTTAGATGCTGCCAATTACCTTTAGATTGATGTTTTGTTTTTCTCAATCGAAAATCACCGTCGAAAATGAAATTTTTAAAACGTCTTTTAGCATCATTATGAAAAGAATAAAACAATACCCTTGTTTCGACTTTGAATTTTTCCGACTGGGTACCGTTGGCTTACCTCTCAATTGGTGAAAACTGGTTATCGGTGGTCTAATCAAAATATTTACTTTTTGTTCTTATAATTTTTTCCTTGTCCATGCAAAACAACAGTTTTTTTGTTCAACGAATTAAAAAAGTGTTTTCTTTTTTACTTAAGTTCAGCTAATATAATTACTGGGACATCCGTGACAATTTTGAAAAATACCTCTTTTTGGATTTTCATGGAAAAAATTTGTTTCTTTCCTCATAGGTTTTGAAAAACCATGGTTGTATTATTTCTTCATTAAAAAAGATAGAAGAAATACCTTTTTCACTCCATACATATTCGTTTATTGGCAACAATCGTTCATTCCACTACTAAAGACAAGGAGCTTCGGCTCCTCTGCTGGATTTGCGCTACAGTAAAACAAAACAGTTTTAATGCCAATCATTTAAGTAAAAAAAACAAAAAAACTACAATCAACTAAAATACAAGCAGGTTCTGACAAAGTTTTCTTGCCACCTCAAACAGCCAACATGCTTTAGTAAATACAAACTGCCAGGAATTTACGTTATCAGACCCAAAAAGAAAAGTTTTTATAGCAACCTCTCTTTTGAAGAAGCCAACAAAAATCTGTTGAGACGAATCTTAACCTTCTGAAGAGTCAAACTTAAATAACTAGATTAAGATAGAAGTGATTGTTTAAGGGAATATCAGTTGCAAAATCAATCACAACAAGTGACTTAGAGAGAACACTATCATGCTGAACTTAAACTGTTATTTCGTTTAGGACGTGCTCATTTGGTCAGTGCCCACTTTCTGTCAAAAACCACAAGGGCACTAGGAATGTACCATTTTGTGGAATTTATTACAACCGTTTCTAAAAGTTAATTTGATTAACTTGAGAAAGGAAAAATGTCTCGAAGCAGATGTGCTGGAGCTTTGGTTCCACACATGGGGCGCAGGTCCCACTAGTGGGGCATGGCAATATTCCAATTGGTCTTGGGCAGGACATACACTCTTCGGCTAACTATACTTTGGAATCGTAGTTGTGAAAAAATATTTTTCAGCTGAACGAACTCAAATTCATTTGCATTTAAGAAGCAATAAAAATATGATAGTATTCCAGTGATGTCTTACATTGTTCATGTTTTTTCATGTGAACGACGTCACATTCATGTGCATTTAAAAAGCACAAAAATGATGGTATTCCAGTGACATCATACATTGTTTAAAAGGTGTTGCATTTATACTATAGTTTTCATTATCACACAATATGCCTAGAGGACACAGTAAAATATACACAAAGCTAACGGTCTTTGAAGCCTCCTTCAGGTGAATACATGAAAAATTTTAGATAACAAAATTTAAATATCACAAGGAAGAATCAGAATTTCAAGAATGCCTAGGAAGAGCATGGGCCAAAATCAGCTGGAAACCACTGCACTAGAAAGTGGATGTGATTTACGGAACTTCTATCATCTTCATCACAACTGGGAAACATAAAGTAACCCACAACGTTCTTGCACTTCCCAAGAAAGTTTCAGAATGAAGCAGGGTTGTTATCAGTTTGTGCATGCACTCCAATTCTTTTTCCAGAATATGCAATTAGCTGACATTCTCCGTTCAAAACAACCACTTCCAAGTCTATTGTCTGCGAGCAGTGATTGTACAATCCAGTAACTGACAAAACACAGCCAGAAACTGCAATAGAAGGGTCTAAACACTTTAGCTGATTTAGAAGATTGTCTTGATTAGTGATTCAGCATTAAATCTGCTCACAAAGGGTTTGGTGAAACTTAACGCACTTGTTACGAACTTTATTAACTAATTATGTGTCACGGTTTCTCGCAAAGAACTCAAGCTTTGAACCAAAATATATATTGCAATAATTTTTAGGTAGCTGGGGTGTTTAATGTCAACCTTTCAAGGTCCCAAGCATTTCAACTTTTCTATTTTGACAAAGCAAGATATTATTTCTTTCAGTCCTCTTAAACTATTTCCAAAAGGACATGCACTTGAAGTGTTTCACTTTGGAACTCTTTGTTGAGGCTGTTCACTCTTGGTAAAACGTGTCTAAGGAGCAAATATGCAACCGCACGCTTTAGAGCACTTTACAGAGCTTGAGCACATAGTATGGTGTCAGCAAACATGGACTGTGTAATATAAAATTAAAGCTTCCCATTGTTCAAGCAAACGTTCAATTATATTTTCAATTGCCAGCTAACATGTTTTATTGGGATACAACAGGCAGTGCTAAGCAGTGCTAACGAAACTTTGCAAACTCTTGGTTTCTCATTGGGGTATATGTAATAAAATAGTATATATAATGACTAAACTGGACAATCGACAGATCTAAAATTCGTAATGCAGCTTCTGAGCACAACGCAGAGTGACAAATACACCCAAAACTAAAGCCAAGGCAGGTCTCGTTTAAAATGTGTAGGGAGACCATTGCTTGATTGACAAATAACGCAGGCATCGTCTGACACGAAGCCGATCACGTTTTTCACAAGAATCCCTGTGAGTGAAATTTCTTCCCTATGGGCTTTTTGAAATATTGTGAAGAGGCATTAGTGACAACCGGCACGGAAAAAAAACATGACGATACCTTCACCCCTCCCTGAGAAAAATTGCACCATTATAACTAGAAATTTGGTTGTTATTTGGTCAGTGAACTCGATTGCAATGATGGAAAACTTTGTATTTTTAGTATTTTCGAGACATTGTCCTCCCCTGTTGTTCCCACTTGTTTAATCAAAGCTTTAGGCTTCATTTTTTCACAGTTAAAATTATTAATGGCTTGAAAGTCTTTGACATGGAACTTGAGAATTTGTGGAAGTATGTCCATCTACGAAATAGGGAGATCCTTTTTGGCAACCCATGCATTATCGCTTTTATTAAAACCTCAAATGCCCGGGCATAACTTAAAACACTCGTTCCCAGGCTCTGAGGGTTTTGGATGACATCGGAGCGTTTATTATCTAATCTTTGGAGTATTTTCAACAGAATGGCTATCTCAAACTTTCGATGGAATACATATCAGGACAAGAAAGCGTGGACGGGCTAGTTACCCTCCCATCCCTTTTACTCCTAAAAAAAAGGCACTAGAATTTTTAATTTTCAATCAAATGGGCCTCCTCGAAAGCTTATACAACCACCATTTCCATAAAAATCCTATATACCCTCAGGGCATAACTTGCAACACTTAACCCCGGGCTCTAGGGGTTGTGACGACTCCTAAGTTTTGTTCTTTATCTTTGCAATATTCCGAACATAATAATTGCTTCAAAATTTTGATGGGATGCATTTGGGGAAGAGGGCTCTGGGGAGGGGTGAGCTATTTGCCCTCCAATCATTTTTGACTTTTAAAAGGTGCACTAGAATTTCCAATTTCCAGTCGAATAAGCCCCCTGGGGGTTTCTACCACCTCTTCCATGAAAACCTTAAATACCCCAAGGGTATAACTTACAACCTTTGACCCAGTTATCTGATTGTTATCTGATTTTTTCAAGTTTTTTGAACAAAATGGCTATCAATGATTTTTGATCGGATGTATTTGGTGAAAAGAGGGGGTGGGGAATAGTCACCCTCCAATTACTTTTGACTCTTAAAAAGGGCACTAGATCTTCCGATCACCAATCAAATGAGCCACCTCGACAACTAATACGACCACTTCTTCCATATGATGAGCCTCTGGGAAAGAAATTATAAATAAATAAATAATAAAACATTGAAGCCTTATGGCCTTTACTATAGGCAACGCTATGGTGTTGCCTCTGATAAGAAGTTTATTTTTTAAAGTATATTAATTTTTGCGTAAAAAGTGGGTAGTTGAAGAGGCGACAGTCCCCCCCCCCCCTCATGTGTGGAATAATGTCTGTTCTTTCTAAGTTTTAATGTTACTCTTTACTGTCACTTTGAAACATATTTTTTCTTATTGCACTTACCTATCTATTCTCACATGAAATATTTATCATGCCATCTACTTGATTGGTGTGAACATCATATTTAAGCAAAGATTAATGCAATATTGTTTTGTGAACTTCGCTGATTGAGAGTATGAATTTTCAATCATTAACCTAGTCGTTTACCTAGCCGTCAAGAAATAACTTGAAAATTGCAAGATTAAAGAAAAAAACGCATTTAAATTACCGAAATAGAAGAAGCTTGACTAACTAATAGGAAGGGAACGAAAATCTCAAATGAACCAGAGTTTTTCAGAGCTATTTAATTTTACGTCACTATGTTTTTACACTTACTAATATATATAATATACAATAAACTTAAGGATACACTAAACTCTTATTTTAACAAAAAATAGAAATTTCTTCATAAGTGATAAATTTCTTTTAGAATTGTTCAAAAAATTTTCATAGCTTAAAAAGAATATATATATATATATATATATATATATATATATATATATATATATATATATATATATATATATATATATATATATATATATATATATATATATATATATATATATATATATATATATATATATATATATATATATATATATATATATGTCAGTAATTTTGTCCAAACAGGAAAGAAGCACAGAATATTTTGAAATGTCTCCACTTCACTCAGTCTAAGTGCAATCGGCAGTTAATTCTCTGAGGCACTTAAACTTTTTTCTAGAATATGTTTAAATCCTTGCAACTGCTGAGAAAGTTTCAGTTTCCTAAGCATTTCGTTAACATCACTGCAAGAAAAGCCAGTTATGTCTATCATTCCAATTATTTCCAACGTTGGAATAGACCTCTTTTCGCTATCTTTATTCAACCATCTGTAAAGCGTGTCAAAAAATCCTTTAAAACGGGTGATTTCACATCCATTTAACGCATTGCAGCATAAGCGAGAAAGTTCAATAAAATCTGGAATAACAAAATCATCAACAAACTTAGGGCCTTCCTCCCCTTTAATTATCACAAGAGCGAGCTCCTGTACAGCTTTTTCTTTTTGATTATGGCCATAGTAAGTAAAAAAAATACTTTCAAGAATTTCAAGATCTTTCGTTTTAAAATATTTATCAAGTACTTGCTCGGCGATCTCTTCTTTAATGCCAATAAAATCGTATTTTTCTACTATGTAGGAGAATTTTTCTTTGTCCAAACCTTCGTAGTTGGAAATATTTCCTTCTTTATAATAATCCATTATGGTTTTCATGGTATCAAAATCAATATCATCTGCCTCAATAAGATTCGTGTGCTTTTCGAGCATTTCAGACTTCAGCATTTTCTTAAACTCCTCGCTAATAGCTGCTAAATGGATTTTCGTTGCTTCAACATAGCCACCGTTGCATCGAATGGTCATTACCGGACTTTCCTGCTCGTTTAAAACGGCTAAAACTCTCATGAACGCTGATGGTTTATACATTTCTATGGAGATATCAAAACAATTTTCTAGCCACACAATACTCAAACTCTGAATAAAAAAAGCTCAAATTTGTAAATGATATGTTTTTCCTATAAATATAATATTTGTGCTAGAGACGAAAAAGAGTCTACGTTTTTTAACGATAACGTTAGCGTTTTTTGCACGTTTATGAAAATTTTGCGATTGAAAATAAAAGCTCCACTGTTAATTAATGCAGATTTGACTCCCCTGGATTCATCATACAGGTCAGAAAATAGTCTCTCAAATTTTGATTAAATTCAGAAGTGTGACTACAATGTAGCTCGGTCAGGATAGTTGATTTGTACTTCAATTAAAGACCTATGTTTCACAGCTACGGGGTTGGCTCCAATCCTAATCAGATAATATTCTTGAAATACTTTGGATAGTAGTGCAGCTTACGACAGCCGAGTAAATTTCTGGAACAATAAAATCAATTGAATAACTTAATTAGGTAACAGTATAAATAAAATTTTAGCCTAATGTAACCATGAGCAAAATAGTTATGTAAAGTAATAACGAATTAAATAAGTAAATAATTTATACCATAAAACATTATGAGTTGATGAAAATGAACTAAGTGCCCAGGTTTATTTATTCAAAAGGTGTTACACTATATGACATAAATTTTCATAGACAGCACATTAACACTGTCTAGGTAAAGAACAATGTTGTGTATTATTTAGAAGGAGTTGTCGTTGAAACTTGAGGAGCTCATTCGATTGGAAAAGGAAAGTTATAGTTCTCTTTTTTGGATCGTATGTTAGAGCCCCCCTCCTACCCGCCATAAATTCCCCACATATCCAATCCAAATTTTCTAATTGCCATTTTGTTCAGCATAATTGAAAATTCCAGAAACTATGTTTCTGTGGATATCAACCCTCAACCACCCTCGGGGCAAGGACTGTAAGTTGTAACTGTAAGACTGTAAGTGAGAATCAGAACATGTCAAAATGATAGTGAACAGCAAAGAATTGTCGGTTACAGACAAGATATCAGAACGTGTAAAAAATGATAGTGAAGAACAAAGAATTGTGTTGTTAGAAGACAAGGGACATCAAGAATCGGAACGAATCAAGTATGAAATTGAAGTAGAGATAAATATTAGTTTGGAAGAATAACTCCATCGCAATCTTTGACGCCAACAAACTTATGGTGCAAAACCCAGTACAAACCTATAAAGATGCGGTAAACTACGCATGCATTTAATAAAATTCATTAAGACCTCTCAGGGTTGTATGAATTCACTTTGGAGTCCCCACTTTCCCTAGGAAAGAGTAGCTAACTAAGGTGATTCACTTTGTAGCTACTGCTTGCTAGGTCAGATTGCATTACGATCTCAACAATTTGAAAATGAATTGGTTTGGCCTTTTGTAAGACGTCACTTGCTCTATAAAGAGTTCCACAAACAAATATGAAAATTGAACCACTTTTTTGCTTTAGCTTCATTCAGTGTGAGCGATGATCAAAACATCCGTGGTTGTAATGTCTTAAGCTTCAAAGTAGGTGGACAAACTTAACACAAAATCAAATTAGCGGCACATCCATCACAAACCCATGAAGGCAATTTAGAACCACCTTCATATAGCCGAATGTAGTTCTTAGACTCAATAAAGCTGTTAAAGAACGCCTTACACATTGTTTAAATAATCAGATCTCACGTAACCCAGGATCTCTTGGAAAAAAAAAATTGCGAGATACATAAGCTACATAAGCTACGAGATACATAAAGAGCCCTAACTTTGGAAAAAAATTCACGCGAGTGACTTCATATTTATGCACATCAGTATTGTAATCACGTCATGAAACATTATTAATTTAAAAACTTTTTCCACAAAATAAGTTTTTAAAAGAAAAGTAAAGAACTCCATTAAAACAAAAAAGAGCAAAAATAAAATCAAATAATCTACCAAGTGTGAAACTATCACACATAAGCGTCAATAAATAAATGAAACCCAAAACGAAGAGAAATTACAATGAATAATCAATTCAAACTCAAAACGAGCATAAATTAACATGAGTTGGGATCAAAAGCCCCTTTCTTTCCCAAGGCTAGAACATAATTTGCACTTTACTGAAAAAAAAAAAAATTAATTTTATAAATTTAATAAATCACATAATATTAACATTTTGATTACTAAATATCAGTATATGTATATTAAATTGACAATGCACATTCATTTATCAGTTTATTACGTATATTAAACTGACAATACACATTCAAGCGACAACAAGAATCGAAACGAATCAAAAATAAAATTGAAGTAGAAATAAATATTAGTTTGGAAGAATAACTCCATCGCATTTTTTGACGCCAACAAATTGTGGTGCAAAGCCCAGTACAAACCCATGAAGATGCAGTAAACTACGCAAGCGTTCATACAAGTAATTAAGAACTCTCAGGTTTGTAAGAATTAACTGTGGAGTCCTCACTTTCTCTAGGAAAGAGTAGCCAACTAAGGTGATTTACTTGGTAGCTAATGCTTGCTTGGTCGGATTGCATTGCCATCTCCACATTTTCAAAATGAATTGGTTTGGCCTTTTGTAAGGCGTCACTTGCCACCTAAAGGCAAGTGAACAAATATTCATAAATAAATTTGGATATTGAACCCATGTTTTGTTTTTTCTTCATTCAACGTGAGCGATGATAAGAACATCAGCAGTCGTAATGTTTTAAGCTTCAAAGTAGTTGGACCAATTTATCCCAAAATCATATTAGCGGCACATCCACCACAACCCCATGAAGGCAATTTAGAACCACCTTTATATAGCCAAATGTACTTTTTGGACTCGATAAAGCTGCTGAAGAACGCCTTGCACATTGTTTAAATATTCAGATCTCACATAACCCTGGATCTCTTGGAAAAAAATTTTGCGAGACACATCAGGTATGCCAAAGGTTACATGATAATGCGAGAAGTGGAGGATGATGTAAATCAACCTGCTGGTTTGCTGGGACAACAGCCCCAGTTAGAAGACAAGTACCTTAAACAAGCAGTAATTGTGTATGCGTTTATTAAAAAAAAAAATCCAGAAAACGGCTCCATATTTTCTTTTTTGAAAAATTGGCATCTTGGAATTTCGTGGCCTGAAAAACAATCTAGGTCGCGAGTTTGATAAAATTCGTAAAAAGCCTTAACTTTTGAAAAAAAATTCACGCGAGTAGTTTTTTATTTAAATACAGCACTATTGTAGTGACGTCAAGTAACAATATAAAAGTCCTCATACACGTAACTGCTATAAGAGACTTCACATTAAAAATCAATATATGACAAACGGAGGCAAAAATTAAAGATTCAGTCTAAGAAAAAGCAGAAAATGAAGACCTCCAACACTTCATAACAGCTCCAAGCGATTAAATAGCTATACAAAAAGACATTGTAGTTTACAAGGACGTTAACGAAGAGCTCGATACTGCATAAGCCTCTGTTTAAATAGAAAAAGGGTTCGGCGTCATATTTTTCATAATGAAGAAAGACAAGCCGAGGCAAAAGTTAAAGGTCCAACCACAGAAAAAGCCGTAAATAAACTCGTTCAACATTTTATAAAATCTGGAGTTTATAAGGACGTTAAAGAAAAACCTGATAAAGTGTGAAATGCTGTTGGACTTCATATTAAAACTGTTAGCGGAGGAAGAACAATAGGTTGGCAAGTATAAGGATGTTGATAAAGGATCTAATTTTACTGGCAAGTTTGAAGCCAAAGCTGGTAAAGCCACATCCAGCACCAAAAGACATACAGATGTGGCCAACACTAATCAAGACACTAAGAACATAAATTTTAAATTTTACAGCAAGAATCACATTGAATTGCAAGCAAAATTTTAAACGTTGATTTGTTGTTAGTAACTGGAATATATATATATATATATATATATATATATATATATATATATATATATATATATATATATATATATATATATATATATATATATATATATATATATATATATATATATATATATATATATATATATATATATATATATATATATATATATATATATATATATATATATATATATATATATATATATATATATATATATATATATATATATATATATATATATATATATATATATATATATATATATATATCTAGCAACTAACCGTAGCACCAGGCCGCCTGAGCCAAACCACTACGCACGCTCCTCCTCCATCCCAATCTATTCAAAGCCTCCCTTTTTACACCCTCTCACGAAGCTCCCATTTCCTTTAGAGCTTTCTTTATGACGTCCTCCCACCCCAGACAAGGACGACCTATATTCTGTTTAGCCCTAGATGGTTGGCCGAAAAGAACAATCTTTGGAAATCTGTCATCCTTTATCCGCAAAACGTGCCCTAGCCATCTCAATCTTTCTTTCATTATAGACCTAAAGAGCGGTATTGAACCACATTTTTCGTACATCCGATTGTTTGAAATACGGTCAGTCAGCCGGGTACCCAGAACAATCCTTGAGCAATTTCGCTGGAAAACATCTAGCAAATCTTCATCTACTTTTCGAAGCGCCCATGCTTCAGAGCCATATTTAACAACTGTCATCACTGTAACTATATATATATATATATATATATATATATATATATATATATATATATATATATATATATATATATATATATATATATATATATATATATATATATATATATATATATATATATATATATATATATATATATATATATATATATATATATAATTATTAATCGTTTTATTTACATGAATAGACAGATGTTTCTAACAACAAGGAGTTTTGTTGACAGTTGTCAGGGCTCCCTTCCACACAACATTATATGTTCGTCGTTCATTTTCAAAGGGTAGCAGAACTTTAAAGCTAAGTTGTGTTTTAACACGATAAAACGCCACATACAACATACCATGATTAAAAACAAGAATACCGAAGGTCCACGCCAAAAAATTCAAAAGTTTGGCCTTGCGACTTATGACTAGTCATGGCGAATGCAGATCAAAGTGAAAATTGATGTCGCTGAACAGTACACCCAAGTTCAGGTTTATTAGAGTGGAGCGTAGATCGAGAAATGTGAACTTCATTTCCTGATTTTTCCTCAGTAATTATATTCAACTCAATTATGTTGTCATATCTTTCAGCAACAATAAGGCAGGTTAGTAGTGTGCATGTATGCAGTATAAACCCTACAAGGAAACCTACAAGAATATGTGTGCAGTGTCAACGGTACAAGACCTGTCAAACAGGTTTCTTTGTCAACACCCATTTTCCGGACCAATCAGAGAGAACGAATACAGAGGGTACTCCATATACGGTAACTCGATTATCATAGCTATAGCAATCGGATTCAATATAAGGAGTGATTTTCATTATAGTTCATATTAGCAAGAGAATTGAATTAAGAGAGAGGACAGTTTATTTTTGTACTTTATTATTTGACACGATATTAGCAAAGAAAATGAGTGGTATGTTTACACTATTGGAGCTTGATGGTGGAGCAGGTAGCAGCAATGATACAAGGGCGAGAGTACCAAACGTGGCAGTGGAAATTTCACGTGGATGTAGACTTAGCCTTGAATGGGACAATATGTATGCAAGATATGTGATATCATTGAGCAAACTCAAATTGGAGGAGCAATTATGCTTTGCAGCGAAGCTAAATATAGTGCATATAAATAGACTTCAAGCTGCTTTAGATACACTAGTGAAATATATCGAGGAAAATAAATTGTATCAGTGATTATGATTATTGTTGTAATTATATTTAATAAAATTCTTTCTAAATCGAAGAAATTTTTTTTCTATAGTAGGTTAGCACATATTTTTAAACTAGAAAAAGAATCCTGGTTAGTCTGAAGTTGGTTGTGAGAGTGTTAGGTCTTAAAAAAATGTATTGATTTGAGAAAGAGCAAATTATAGGGAACCTTGTCTTTACGTAAAAGCATTTGATTCTAGATGATGATTTTCTAGAGCTATCTCTTCAAAGGAAGATGTTTTCTCAGGGAATGCTTGTCGATATAATGAAAACTGACTCTCCATCATTAGACTATTGCATAAAACTTGTACGTTGTGGTCCAAAGGCATTTACACAATTTATTGACATATTAATCACGACAAGACAAAATATGATATTGTGGATTTGCTTTTGAACACACTAGCTTAGAAATTTAGGACTATGATTTGTCACGGGAAAGATGTTGTTCAAATATACCACAAACAGGTATCTAATACTACAGACGGGACATGACTTACCACGGACAGGTATCTAGTACTACAGAAGGGACATGACTTACCAGACAGGTTTCTGTGTCAACACCCATTTTCCTGAATCACTATTAATTACTGTCAACGGTACAAAACTTATCAGACCACTTTCTGCACTTACAAAGACAGATTCACATACAAGACATGTTTCTGAGGTTAACAGCCAAGCTGTGCGTGTAATAGACTCATAACTAGGTTTAATGATTGCTTACATTATTACAGATATCAAAAAGTTGTATTTTTTGCGTAATTCTAACTCAATTTGCGAAAAAGACTCAATTTGCGAAAAGCGATTCCATTGGCATAACTCTGCTCTGAATGTTCTTAATTGAATAATAGGTGATTGAATAATAGGGGTGAAACAGAGCTCACCAATATTTTTAATTGGATTGTATGAAAGTGGTAAAAAGGGTTAAACTACTTACGAGTTAAGGTAAGCCCGAGGGGGGTTGTAACTCTTACGCAATTTAATATAAATTTGGAATAACATCATTGATATCAATCTATGGAAATGGTTAACAATGACGAGTGATCTTTGGACTTGACTTAGTTTTACTTTTTGGCTGTGTTCTATATAATACCCAAAGACCAGTTGAGCAGTGTTGCCAATATAAAATATGCTGTAGCATTGGGGTATGCTAAAATGTTGAAAGTAATAGTCATCGGTCTCAAGATGACCTTTTGACTTGACCTAGCTTTATTTCTCGACTGTGTTCTGTATAATAGACAAGTACCATTTGAGCAGTGTTGTCAACATAAAATATGACTTAACATTGTAGCATACTAAAAAGTTGATACTAATAAAGATGTAGATGCCAAGAAAAGAGTTTTAATAAAGAAATTCAGAACAATCCTTTGTAATCCTTAGAAATCAACTACTGAGATGATTATGGATTTGAACCATCAACGACCGCAACTACCAATGACCCTAACCACCAAGGACCTCAACCGCCAAGGGCCCCCTCTCCCCAACCTCCAAGGGGCCCCCTCCACCCAAATTTTTGGGCCCCTTCCCATATTTATATACTTTTTTGAAGTTTTTTTTTTACTGTTTGATTTTTTTTTTAACAAGATATATTTATTTCAACTTTTTTTTACATGTCTTAGAATGAGATAAAACATACTTAAAACATAAAAAATTCCCATTTAATATTTTCCGAATTCAAAATGAGAATGATATAGATATTTTAGTCGTGACTTTTACTATTAGAAAAATAAGGTTTGTAGTAGCACTTTTTTTGGGAATGAAGTTTTTGGACAGGAAAATATTCAAGTTTTTTTCTTACGTATCTTAAAATCACATGAAATATTCTTGCGGCTGTACCAATCGTACTCTCTGCTTGCTCATAGACACGACGCGGCTATCCCAGGATATTATTCAACTTTTTTTGTTCTTACGTATCTTAAAATGACATGAAATATGCTTGCGGCTGTTCCAATCGTAATATATGCTTGCTCATAGACACGACGCGGCTTTCCCAGTGGTACTCTATGGTAGGTTATCGACACTACGCTGCTGTACCATTTGTGAAGTAAAGTTACATCAATCAACAACATAGCATATTTTGCCATGGATCAAAGTTTTGAGATTATTGTGAGTGTGCTATTTGTAATGGCCACCATCATGACTTCAGTAATTCATTTGAGGATAGAGTAATGCAGCAAATCTAGAAATCATGGAAAATGAAATAGAAGAGAACGATTTGCAAGAAATAAGAAAAAGAATTTTTGATGAAATGGTGAGAAAAAGGGTAGACTCATCAGTTTCTGCAGTGGAAGAGAGTGACCAATATCACAAGAAACAATGAAAACAAAGGACATCCTCTCCATTAATAGGAAAATCAGGTGCACAAGGAAGCTCTCACAAAAGGAGGTTCGATATGGCAGAAAAGAAAGTTCTAAAGAAGAGACATAGACAAGATTGATATCTTTTCAGAGGGCACTATCAAGAGAGAACACGATGAATTATTTTATGGAACAGATTCAGAATGTCTAATAATATATATAATAATAATATATTAATAATATATAATAATATATTTTTATATTAATATCTACATGTTATTATCTCATTAAAAATATATTATGCATTACCTTGTTATGTGCTCATTATTTTTAGAGTATGCTAGCATATAAAACGTTTAGAATTTCTATTAAAAAATCGGAGATTAAGAAAAAGGAATTGTCGTACATCATATGTTGGATAGATAGGTTAAAATAGACAGAATCTAAGTGTCAGAATGAATAAACTCTTTATCAACATCTTTTGTCGGATAGCTCGGGATAAAGTTGATAAAATCTAACTATCAGAGCGAATAGATTCTTTATCAACATCCTTTGCCGGATATGTCGGTTAACATTATCGTAACCTAAGTGTCAGAGTGATTAAATTCTGTGTTACCGTCTATTATCAGATATACGGGGTAATATTGTCAAAATTTAAGTATCAGAGTGAATAAATTCTTTATCAACATCTCTTGTCGGATAACATTCACAAAATCTAAGTATCAGCGTGAGTAAATTCTTTATCATCGTCCTTTGTCAGATATGCTTGATAAAACTAAGAATATCTAAGTATCAGAGTGAATAAATTCTTTATCAATGCCTTTTGAAAGATACGTTTGATAACACTGACAAAATTTAAGTATCAAAAATAACCAATTCCTTATTAACATTATTTATCTTTATTATTTGCCGGATACGTCGGATAAAATTGACACAATCTATGCATTAGAATGAATAAATTCTTTACCATCATCCTTTGTCGGATACGTTGGATAAAATTGAGAAATTCTAAGTATCATAGTGAATAAATTCTTTATCAGCATCATTTGCTGGATAGGTCGGTTAACATTTTTAAAATCTAAGTATCAGATTGATTAAATTCTGTATCAACATCTATTTTCGGATACATAGGATAACATCGACAAAATTTAAGTATTAGCGTGAATAAATATTTTCTATCAAGATCTATGTCAGTTACATGGGATAAAATTGACAAAATCGAACTAACAGATTGAATCAATTCTTTAGCATCATTTTTTGTCGGATACGTCGGATAACATTGTCAAAATCTAAGTATCAGAGTGAATAAGTTCTTTTATCAACTTCCTTTGTCGGTTACATCGGATAACACTAAACAAATCTAAATATAAATTCTTTATCAGCATCATTTGCTGGATAAGACGGTTAACATTATCAAAATCTAACCTATCAGAGTGATTAAATTCTATATCAACGTCTATTCTCGGATACATAGGATAACATCGACAAAATCTAAGTATTAGAGTGAATAAATGTTTTCTATCAACATCTCTGTCAATTACATCGGATAAAATCGACAAAATCGAACCATCAGAGTGAATAAATTCTTTATCAGCATCTTTTGTCAGATACGTCAGGTTACATTGTCAAAATCTAAGTATCAGAGTGAATAAATTATTTTATCAACTTCCTTTGTCGGTTATATCAGATAACATTCACAAAATCTAAGTATCTGAGTGAATAAATTCTTTATCATTGTCTTTTATCAGATACGCTTGATAAAACTGAGAAACTCTAAGCTTCAGAGTGAACAAATTCTTAATCAATGTCCTTTGACGGGTACGTTTGATAACATTGTCAAAATCTAAGTATCAGAGCGAACACATTCTTTATTAACATTCTTTATCAACATCATTTGTCGGATACGTCAGATAAAATTGACAAATTCTAATATCAGAGCGAATAAATTCTTTATCAACATCTTTTGTCAGATACATCGGATAAAAGTGAAAAATCTAAGTATCAGATTGAATAAATTCTTTATTAACATCCTTTCTCGGTTACATTGGATAAAATTTAAAAAATCTAATAATCAGAGAGAATAATTTTTATCATCATCTTTTTTGTCAGATACATCGGATAAAATTTACAAAATCTAAGCATCAGACTGATTAAATTCTTTATCAAAATCTATTGACGAATTCATAGGATAACATTGAAAAAATCTAAGTATCAGAGTGAATAAATTTTTCATCAACATATTTGTCAGATACATCGTATAAAACTTACAAAATCTAAGTATCAGAATGAATAAATTCCTTATCAGCATCTTTTGTCAGATATGTCAGATAACGTTGAAAAAATATAAGCATCAGATGTGATTATGTATCCGTGATCAGTGATGATGTAGCTATGTATCCGACAAAGGATGTTGATATAAAATTTAATCACCCTGATACTTAGATCTTGATAATTTTATCTGACGTATCCATTATAGGATGTTGACAAAGAATTAGTTCACTCTGATACTGAGATTTTGTCAATTTTATCCGACGTATCATACAAAATGTATAAATCGAATATAATTGACAAAATCTAAGTATCAGATTGAATAAATTCTTTGTCAGCATCTTTTGTCAGATATGTCAGATAACATTGTCAAAATCTAAGTATCAGATTGAATAAATTCTTTTTCAACTTCTTTTGTAGGATACATCGGATAACATTCAGAAAGTCTAAGTATCAGAGCAAATAAATTCATTATCATCGTCATTTGTTAGATATGCTTGATAAAATTGAGAAAATCTAAGTATCAGAGTGAATAAATTCGTTATCAGTGTCTTTTGACAGATGCGTTTAGTAAATTTGACAAAATCTAAGTATCAGGGTAAATAAATTCCTTATTAGCTATTTTTTATCAACATAATTTGTCGGATACGTCTTTATCAACAGCTTTTGTCGGATTCGTTGGATAAAATTGACTAAATATATGCATCAGAGTGAACAAATTCTTTATCAACATCCTATGCTGGATACGTCAGATAATATTATCAAAATCTAAGTATCAGAGTGATTAAATTCTATATCAACATCTTGTGTCAGATACATAGGATAACTTTGACAAAATCTAAGTGTCAGAGTGAATTCAGTCTTTATCAACATCCTTTTCTGGATACGTCAGATAACATTAACAAAATTTAAGTATCGGAATGATTAAATTCCGTATCAACACCCTTTTCTCGGATACATAGGATAAAATTGAAAAAAATCCAGTGTCAGAGTGAATAAATTTATTTATCAACATCTATTATCAGATACATCGGATAAAATTGACAAAATCTAAGTATCAGAGTGATTTAATTCGTTATCAACGTCTTTATCGGATACATCAGAAAAAATTCATATAATCTAAGACTTATTAATTTTGAATTTGTGCATCGTTGCGTTGTATTTAGGTTAGACTGGTTATAGATGGCAGCACACCCTCTCAAACACACAGTCAAGATGAGAGAGACATGCAAAAAGTTAGGTTCAATTAGAGTGGTTCACCACTCTAAGTGAACCTAAATTAACCTAAATTTTTGCATGTCTCTCTCACCATGACTGTGCGTCTGAGCCAGTCTGCTGCCATCTATAACCAGTCTAACCTAAATTCAAAGCAACGACACATAAAGTCAAAATTAATCAAACTTAGATTTTATGAATGTTATTGATGTATCCGATAAAGACGTTGATAACGAATTTAATCACTCCGATGCTTAGATTTTGATAATGTTATTCGGCGTATCCAGAAAAGAATGTTGATGAAGAATTGATTCACTCTGACACTTAGATTTTGTCAATGTTATCCTATGTATCCGACAAAGGATGTTGATATAGAATTTAATCACTCTAATGGTCAGATTTTGATAATGTTATCTGACGTATCCAGCATAGGATGTTTGTAAAGAATTTGTTCACTCTGATACATATATTTTGTCAATTTTTTCTGACGTATCATAAAAAAGATGTTGATAAAGAATCTATTCTTTTTAATACATAGATTTTGTCAATGTTATCCGACGTTTCCGACAAATGCTGTCTATAAAACAAAATGTTAATAAGGAATTTATTCACTATGATACTTAGATTTTGTCAATGTTATTAAACGTATCTGTCAAAAGACATAGATAATGAATTTATTCACCCTGCTACTTAGATTTTCTTAATTTTATCAAGCTTATATGACAAATGACGATAATAATGAATTTATTCACTCTGATACTTAGATTTTGTGAATTTTATCCGGATAACCGATGTATCTGGCATATGATGTTGATAAAGAATTTATTCACTCTGATACTTAGATTTTGTCGATGTTATCCTATGTATCCGAGAATAAATGTTGATATAGTATTTAATCATTCTGATAGTTAGATTTTGATAATGTTAACCGACGTATCCAGCAAATGATGCTGATAAAGAATTTATGTTTAGATTTTGTGAGTGTTATCTGATGTAACCGACAAAGTAAGTTGATAAAAGAATTTATTCACTCTGATACAATGATTTTGGCAATGTTATCCAACGAATACGACAAAATTTGTTGCTAAAGAAGTTATTCAATCTATTAGTTCGATTTTGTCAATTTTATCTGCTGTAAATGACACAGATAATGATAGAAAACATTTATTCACTCTAATACCTAGATTTTGTCGATGTTTTCCTATGTATCCGAGAATAGATGTTGATATAGAATTTAATCACTCTGATACTTAGATTTTGATAATGTTAACCGACGTATTCAGCAAATGATGCTGATACAAAATGTATTCACAATGATACTTAGAATTTCTGAATTTTATCCGACGTTTCCGAAAAAGGATGATGATAAAGAATTTATTCATTCTAATACATAGATTTAGTAAATGTTATCCGACGTATCTGACAAATAATATCGATAAAGTATGTTCATAAATAATTTTTTCTCTTTGATACTTAAATTTTGTCAGTGTTATCAAACGTATCTGTCAAAAGACATTGATAAAGAATTTATTCACTCTGATACTTAGGTTTTCTCAATTTTATCAAGCTTTTCTGACAAAGGAGGATGATAAAGAAATTATTCACTCTGATACTTAGATTTTGTGAATGTTATCTGATGTATCTGACAAAGGAAGTTGATAAAGAATTTATTCACTCTGATACTTAGATTTGGTTAGTGTTATCAAACGTATCTGTCAAGACATTGATAAAGAATTTATTCACTCTTATACTTAGATTTTCTCAATTTTATCAATCGTATCTGACAAAAGACGATGATAAAGAATTTATTCACTATGATACTATCAAACTTATCAGTCAAATGATATTTATAAAGAATTTATTCACTCTGATGCTTAGATTTTCTCAATTTTATCAAGCATATCTGAAAAAAGACGACGATGAAGAATTTATTCATTCTGATAGTTAGATTCTGTGAATGTTATGTGATGTAACAGACAAAAGAAGTTGATAAAGAATTTTTTCACTCTGATACTTAGATTACGTCAATTTTATCCCATTAATCTGACAATAGATGTTGATACAAAATTTAATTACTCTGAAACTTAGGTTTTGATAATGTTAACTAATATTTCCGACAAAAGACGTTGATAAAGAATCTTTTCGCTCTGATACTTAGATTTTATCAATTTTATCCCGACCTATCCGACAAAGGATGCTCATCAAGAATGTATTCATTCTAATACATCGAGTTTGTCAATGTTATCCGACGTATCCGACAAATGATATCGATAAAGAATGTTAATAAAGAATTTGTTCAATCTGATACTTAAATTTTATCAGTGTTATCAAAAGTATCTGTCAAAAGGCATTGATAAAGAATTTATTCACTCTGATACTTAAATTTTTTGAATTTTATTTGATGTATCCGACAAAGGACGATGATAAAGAGTTTATTCACTCTGGTACTTAGATTTCGTGAATGTTATCTGATGTATCTGACAAAAGAAGTTGATAAAGAATTTATTCACTATGTTACTTAGATCTGGTCAGTGTTATCAAACGTATATATAAAATGGCATTGATAAAGAATTTATTCACTCTGATACTTAGATTTACTCTAATTAATCCAACGCATATCTGACAAAAGACGGTGATAAAGAATTTATTCACTCTTATACTTAGATTTTGACAATGTTATCCGACAAGAGATGTTGATAAAGAATTTATTCAATCTGATACTTAGATTTTTTCAATTTTATCCGATTTATCTGACAAAGATGTTGATACAAAAAAATTATTCACTCTTATACTTAGGTTCTGACAATGTTATCCTATGTATCTGACAATAGATGTTGATACAGAATATAATCACTATGACACTTATGTTTTGAAAATATTAACCGACATATCCGGCAAAGGATGTTGATAAAGAATGAATTTGAACTGATAGTTAGATTTTATCAATTTTATCCCGAGCTATCCGACAAAAGATGTTGATAAAGTATGTATTCATTCTGACACATAAATTTTGTCTATGTTAACCTACGTATCCAGAATATGATGTATGACAATTCCTTTTCTGAATCTTCGATTTTTTAATAGACAACGTTTGATATGCTAACATACTCTAAAAACAATGAACAAGTAACAAGGAAATGCATATTATATTTTTAATGAAATAATGACATGTAGAATATTAATATAAAAATATATTATTATAAATTATTAATATCATTAAACAACTTTGGACATTCTGAATCTGCTCCATAAAATAATTCCTCGTCTTCTCTCTTGATAATGCCCTCTGTAGAGATATCCATCTTGTCTCTGTCTCTTCTTTAGATCTTTATTTTCTGTCATATCGAACCTCCTTTTGTGAGAGCTTTCTTGTGCTCCTGATCTTCCTTGTAACGGAAAGGATGTCCTTTGTTTGTATCGTTTCTTTTAATATTGGTTACCCTCTTCCACTGCAGACACTGATGAGCCTAGCCCTTTTTTCACCATTTCATCAAAGATTCGTCTTCTCATTTCTTCTAGATTGTCATCTACTATTTGAATTTCTATGATTTCTAAATTTGCTGCATTACTCTCATATGAATTACTGAAGTCCTGATAGTGGGCATTACAAATAGCACCCTCACAATAAAAATATAGTTCTAACTCAACACTTTGATCCATGTTAAAATATGCTATGTTGTTGATTGATGTAACTTTAGTTCTCAAATGGTACAGCAGCGTAGTGTCGATTACCTACTTTAGAGTACCACTGGGAAAGCTGCGTCGTGTCTATGAGCAAGCAGAGTGTACGATTGGTACAGCCGCAAGCATATTTCATGTGATTCTAAGATACGTAGGAAAAAAACTTGAATATTTTCCGGTCCAAAAACTTCAGTCCCAAAAAAATTGCTACTACAAACCTTATTTTTCTAATAGTAAAAGTCACGACTAAAATATCTATATCATTCTCATTTTGAATTCGGAAAATATTAAATGTGAATTTTAATGTTTTAAGTATGTTTTATCTCATTCTAAGAAATATAAAAAAATGTTCAAAAAAATATACCATGTTAAGAAAAAAATAAAAAAAGTTAAAAAAAAATCAAAAAAAGTATAAAAAATGGGGAGAGGGACCCAAAAAGCTGGAGGGAGGGGGCCTCTTGGAGGCTGGGGAGAGGGCCCTTGGAGGTTGAGGTTCTTGTTGGTTAGGGTTATTGGTGCTTCCTGTCCTTGATGGTTCAAATCCATAATCATCTCACTAGTTGATTTCTAAGGATTTCTAAGGATTGTTTTGAATTTGTTTATTAAAATTCTTTTCTTGACATCTACATCTTTATTAGTATCAACTTTCTAGTGTACTACCATGTTAAAGTATATTTTATATTGACAACACTACTCAAATGGTACTTGTGTATTATACAGAACACAGTCGAGAAGTAAAGCTAGGTCAAGTCACAAGGTCATCTTGACACCGATGACTCTATTACTTTCAACTTTTTAGCATACCCTAATTCCGCAGCATATTTTATATTGGAAACACTGCTCAACTGGTATTTGGGTATTATACAGAACAAAGCCAAGAAGTAAGGCTAAGTCAAGTCCCATGATAACCTTGTCATCTTTAACCATTTCCAGAGATTGATATCAATGATGTTATTCCAAATTTATATCAATTTGCGCAAGAGTTACCAACCCCCTCGGGCTTATCTTAACTGGTAAGTAGTTTAACCCTTTTCACCACTTTCATACAATCCAATTAAAAATATTAGCGAGCTCTGTTTCACCTCTATTATTCAATTACCAATTAAGATCATTCAGAGCAGAGTTATGCCGACGGAATTGCTTTTCGTAAATTGAATCGTTTTTCGTAAATTGAGTTATTATTACGCAAAAAATACAACTTTTTGATATCTATAATAATGTATGCAATCATTAAACCTAACTATGAGTCTGTTACACGCAGAGCTTCGCTGTTAACCTCAGAAACCTGTCTGGTTAGTGAATCTGTCTTTGTAAGTGCAGAAAGTGGTCTGATGAGTTTTGTACCGTTGATAGTAATTAATAGTGGTCCAGTAAAATGGGTATTGACACAGAAACCTGTCTGGTAAGTCATGTCCCTTCTGTAGTACTAGATACCTGTCCGTGGTAAGTCATATCCCGTCTGTAGTATTAGATACCTGTCCGTGGTATCTTTGAACTACATCTTTCTCATGAAAAATCATAGTCCTAAATTTGTAAGCTAGTTTGTTCAAAAGCAAATCCACAACATCATTTTTTCTTTTCGTGATTAATATGTCAATAAATATTGTAAATGCCTTTGGACCAGGATGTAAAAGATTCATGCAATAGTCTAATGATGGAGAATCAGTTTTCATTATATCGACAAGCATTTCCTGAGAAAATATCTTACTTTGAAGAGATAACTCTAGAAAATCAGCATCTAGAATCGAACGTTTTTGCATAAAGACAAGATTCCCTATAATTTGCTCTGTCTCAAATCTATCCATTTTTTAGAGTCCTAACACTCTCACAGCCAACTTCAGACTAACCAGGATTCTTTTTCTACTTAAAAAATACACGCTAACCTACTAAAGAAAAAAATATCTTCGACTTAAAAACAATTTTATTAAATATAATTAAAACAATAATAATAATCACTGATACAATTTATTTCCTCCTTATATTTCACTAGTGTATCTAAATCAGATTGAAGTCTATTTATATGCACTATATTTAGTTTCGCTGCAAAGCATAATTTCTCCTCCAATTTAAGTTTGCTCAATGATATCACATATCTTTCATACATATTGTCCCCTTCAAGGCTTAGTCTACCTCCTCGTGTAATTTCCACTGCCACGTTTGGTACTCTCATCTTTGTATCATTGTTGCTACCTGCTCCATCATTAAGCTCCAATAGTGTAAACATACCACTAATTTTCTTTCCTAATATCTTGTCAAATAATAGAGTACAAAAATAAACTGTTTTTTCTCTGAATTCAATTCTTTTACTAGTATGAACTATTATGAAAATCACTCCTTATATTAAATCCGATTACTATAGCTATGATAATCGAGTTACCGTATATGGAGTACCCTCTGTATTCGTTCTCTCTGATTGGTGCAGAAAATGGGTGTTGACAAAGAAACCTGTTTGACAGGTCTTGTACCGTTGACACTGCACACATATTCTTGTAGGTTTCCTTGTAGGGTTTATACTGCATACATGCACACTACTCAGGTTCCATGACAACTCCCCTCTGAAATATCTAAGTTATGCAAAAGCATAACGATTGTATTTTTCTTTATTTTTAAGTCATAGGGTGGTAAATATGCGGTATCAAGAATCAAGAAATCTTGGAGTGAATTCAATCCCTCTTTTTTCTTTATCTTTTCCAGAATACTAACTTCTATAGGATTTTGTATTCTCTGAGGAGGCGATAGACCATTTTCGCATTTATTTTACTAACTTCTTTGTTGATCGAAGCCAAAATAACGCTATCCTTCATTAAACTGAAGTTTTGATTGGACAAACATTCTCTAAATACTTCCAGAATTAAATTATCATAAATAATTGTATTTTCCATTATTACAATTTCTTTAAAATCATTTTTGGTACGATTTCCATTTCCCTTTTCCAGGATGTACTTTACAAATGCTTCCTGTTCAGGATTGACCCGCATATGTTTTTCTAAGGAAATATGTTTGATACATTTCCAAAGATGACTTTTTTAAATTGAAAATTCAAATGTTTAGCTGTGGTCAATTCAAGGTTAAACTGGTAGACACTGTCGAAAATCACCCCCAGCAACTAAAATTTTCTCCTGAAATTGCAAGTTTGGATTTAATATTGACCGCAAGTACTGATCCAAGTTTTGTAAGCCATATTTGGGTAAACATGGGTACTTCTTCAAGTGAGAAAACTTCTACTTGAGCTACCTCTAAAGCTTTGTTTGGACCAGGTTTAATGCTGGAAATTGACTAAGAAAAGTGGAACTTTCAAGTCTAAGGTCTTGTGTGCGGTTCACCACACTGAAGATAATACAAGGTTTAATAAACAAATGTTTTATTGGTACCCCCTGCCCCATTTATGAAGGAAAAAAAAATTTTTTTTCACAACATAAATAGGATCATTGACAACCTGTAAAATATTATATACAATTTCCACTTGTTTTCCTTGCAGAAGCCGATACATAATATCTCGAACAGCAGCTGACACACTAGAATTGAAAAATTTCAATTTTTGCTCATTTTCATAGATCTCGTTGTTGTACATGTCATATCTTTCTACCCTAAACTAAAATGTAGACGACCTTCTATTGACATTGCACTTAACTTGGATACAGTGGTACGGTAAGAACACTTAATTGCAGCATCTTCAGACATATTAATTCTTCGTGCTTGCCGAATAAAATCTTCTGCCAACTGATTTTTGAATCTTTCCAAGACATTTTGGATCTGTAAGATTTCCCAAAACAATAGCCTGAACCAAGGCCGTATCCAGGGGGGGGGGTACCTGGTTTGAACCCCTCCCCCCCCAAATTTTTTTTTTGACCGAGTCGAAAATTAGTAAAACCTAGGTAAAAATCCGTAAAATTAGTCGAAAACTGAGTAAAAAATTAGTACCCCCCCCCCCAAAAAAAAAAATAAATCCTGGATCCACCCTTGGCCTGAACGAAAAGTATTCGCATTACAGAAGGCGTTTTGGACAGTTCTTATTCTTCTAGGGTATCAAACCACTGCTTATCGCCGTTTTCAAGGCCATGAGCCAGGCATTATTGTTTGTATGTGGCATAATTATTATTATTCACAGTTTTGAGATCTTCAAAACTTGCTGTATTCTTTTACATGATAGAGAAGTACTCGTAAATAGAAGCACACAAGACAATGCATAAAATTTACGTTGTGAATTCGACCAATTTTCGATGAATTCGATAAATTCGACCATTGTGTTGTGGCTTGCAATCGTCGGATTCTTTGTTCCCATGTGCTCTTTTTGCCACTTCATCTAAAGTGTTCAGGCATTTTCGAACAGTAGAGAAATTTCTGTATTTTCATTTGTTTCAAGGCCTTGTTGTGTCGAAAATGCACATCCGACATTGAGCCTTGAGCCATAAGGAAAGGGGAGGGCTGGCTCCTCTCCAGCTTTTCGTCAACTCCTTCTTAATACATATAGAAAGTTCCAACCTAATCCAATAAGCCGTTGCTTAGATATTACTGATATTCCCTTTTCGGAACCAGCAAGGACACAATGTGTTTTGATCTTGTTTGGTATCTTTCTCAACATTTTCTTAAAATTTCGCCTTAATACTGTCAGCCTTTTCGAGAGATCAAAGATCAAACATGTTCTCTTTTCTTGATAAAACCTTATATGCAAAACAAAAAGCAACTTGCATAACTTACATCCCTTCCACCGGGGGTTTGCGTGAGCGGGGGTGGTTGTTGACACTGCATGTATAGCTATTTAATCTTTTGACTAAATTAAACAGCTGTTTACAAATTTTAATCTGATTCATTTGGGTGAAAAGGGGTGCGGGGGCGGTGACCCTGCGACCATTCTGAACCTAAAAAAGGCACTACAACTTTCTATTTCCAATTTAACAAGCCCCCTCACAAGTTTATACGATCACCTTTCATATAAAACCCTTAAATCTTAGCAATGTGTAACTTACATGGCTTACAGCCCTTGCCCTAAGGAGCAGGAGAGGGGGTCAAACCCGTAGACACGGTTATTTGACCTTTGGACTGTTTTGAACAAAATGGCCATCTCAAAATTTTGGTCATATCCGTTTGTAGAAAAAGTGTGGGCGGGGATTGCCCTACAGTAGCTTTTGAATTGCCAATAGGAAAAATAAATAATAACATATTGAACTCTTATGGCTCTTTATTATAGGCAACGCTATAGCATTACTTCTGACTTAAACAGGTGAGTAGAACTTTCAATTTCCCTTGTAATGAACGTCCAAAATTATCCAGGGCGAATATGGAGGGAATTTCCCGGGGGAAGGGGTATTTTCCAGGGGGAAACGCCTAGACCCGCAAATAGCTGACCATGAATTACCATACAAGCTTTCACTATTATCCTGTGCATTGAACACAGTATAGCGATTATGACTGGATTTTCCAGCAGGAAACGCCTAGACCCGCAAATAGCTGACCATAAATTACCATACCAGCTTTCACTATTATCCTGTGCATTGAACACAGGATAGCAATGATGACTGGATTTTGGATTTTCCAACAGGAAACGCCTAGCCCCGCAAATAGTTGACCATGAATTACCATACTAGCTTTCACTATTATCCTGTGCATTGAACACAGGATAGCGACAATGACTGGATTTCGGATTTCCCAGCAGTAAACGCCTAAACCCGCAAATAGATGACCAGCTATTACCATAATAGCTTTCACTGTTATCCTGTGCATTGAACACAGGATAGCGATAATAACTGGATTTTAGATTTTCCAGCAGGAAACGCCTAGACCCGCAATCGGATGACCAGCTATTACCATACTAGCTTTCACTGTTATCCTGTGCATTGAACAAAGGATAGTGATGATGACTGGATTTTGGATTTTCCCGCAGGAAACGCCTAGACCCGCAAATAGATGACCAGCTATTACCATACTAGCTTTCACTGTTATCCTGTGCATTGAACACAGGATAGTGATGATGACTGGATTTTGGATTTTCCAGCAGGAAACGCCTAGACCCGCAAATAGTTGACCATGAATTACCATACTAGCTTTCACTATTATCCTGTGCATTGAAACACAGGATAGCGATGATGACTGGATGTTGTATTTTCCAGCAGGAAACGCCTAGATCCGCAAATAGATGACCATGAAATACCATACTAGCTTTCACTATTATCCTGTGCATTGAACACAGGATAGCGATGATGACTGGATTTTCCAGCAGGAAACGCCTAGACCCGCAAATAGATGACCAGCTATTACCATACTAGACTTCACTGTTATCCTGTGCATTGAACACAGGATAGCGATGATGACTGGATTTTGGATTTTCCAGCAGGAAACGCCTAGACCCGCAAATAGTTGACCATGAATTACCATACTAGCTTTCACTATTATCCTGTGCATTGAAACACAGGATAGCGATGATGACTGGATGTTGTATTTTCCAGCAGGAAACGCCTAGACCCGCAAATAGATGACCATGAAATACCATACTAGCTTTCACTATTATCCTGTGCATTGTACACCGGATAGCTATGATGACTGGATTTTCCAGCAGGAAACGCCTAGACCCGCAAATAGATGACCAGCTAATACCATACTAGACTTCACTGTTATCCTGTGCATTGAACACAGGATAGCGATGATGACTGGATTTTGGATTTTCCAGCAGGAAACGCCTAGACCCGCAAATAGTTGACCATGAGTTAAGATACTAGCTTTCACTATTATCCTATGCATTGAACACAGGATAGCGATGATGACTGGATTTTGGATTTTCAAGCAGGAAACGCCTAGACTCGCAAATAGTTGACCATGAATTACCATACTAGCTTTCACTATTATCCTGTGCATTGAAAACAGGATAGCGATGATGACTGGGTTTTGGATTTTCCAGCAGGAAACGCCTAGACCCGCAAATAGCTGACCATCAATTACCATACTGGCTTTCGCTATTATCCTGTGCATTGAACACAGGATAGCAATGATGACTGGATTTTGGATTTTCCAGCAGGAAATGCCTAGCCCCACAAATAGTTGACCATGAATTACCATACTAGCTTTCACTGTTATCCTGTGCATTGAAAACAGGATAGCGATGATGACTGGATTTTGGATTTTACAGCAGGAAACGCCTAGACCCGCAAATAGATGACCAGCTATTACCATACTAGCTTTCACTGTTATCCTGTGCATTGAACACAGGATAGCGATGATGACTGGATTTTGGATTTTCCAGCAGAAAACGCCTAGACCCGCAAATAGTTGACCATGAATTACGATACTAGCTTTCACTATTATCCTGTGCATTGAACACAGGATAGCGATGATGACTGTATTTTCCAGCAGGAAACGCCTAGACCCGTAAATAGCAAACCATGAATTACCATACTAGCTTTCACTATTATCCGGTGCATTGAACACAGGATAGCGCTAATGACTGAATTTTTGATTTTCAAGCAGGAAACGCCTAGACCCGCAAATAGCTGACCATCAATTACCGTACTGGCTTTCGCTATTATCCTGTGCACTGAACACAGGATAGCGATGATGACAGTAGAGTAGTAGGTTCCATTTCTAGCCAACTATGTTCCTTCCTATGCTATTCTTGGAGCTTATGTTCCTTGGCGTCTTTCCAGAGTATGTACTTATGGATTCTAGCCGACTATGTTCCTTCCTGTGCAATTTGGGGAGATTACGTTCCTTGACACCTTTTCAGGGCATGTACTTATGGATTTGGGTGGATTATGTCCCCTCCCATGCTATTCTATAGTGCTTTGTTCCTTCCTATGCCTTTCTAAGGGCTTATGTTCCCTCCCATGCTATTCTATAGCACCATTTTCCTTCCTATGCTATTATAAGGGCTTATGTTCCCTCCCATACTATTCTATAGCGCTAAGTTCCTTCCTATGTTATTCTATGGGACCACTACACGTGATTAAACACGTTTTGAAACTAAGTGCTATTTGCTTATGTCCCTTTGGTACCTTTACAAACGAGCGGGGTTTCCCCACCGGTTCCAAAACATTGCAAAAAAGTGAGCAGTATGAGCGGGGATTCCCCACACAAGTTTGTTTCAAATCCACGTTTTTCAACCAGACTGTTTTTGAGCCAACATCCCTTTTTTAGAGGTCCAATCAGAGACATCGGAGGTATTTATCTCCTCTCTCTCTATCCCAGTCAATTTTTTGTTGTTGGTAGCTCAGTTTCATTGTGGCAGTGAGAGTGTCAACACTTGAAAAAATGTTCCATACATGTCCACTATGTATGTACACACTGGGCAGCTGGTCATCATGTGAGCACAATGATTGATGAGTATGATGAAAAGTGTGGATTATGCAACCCGTGTAAATTGCATAGAGGATATGCTGTACAAATTAAAGGTTGTAATTCCTGTCATAAAGAGGTTTGTGACTATCATCCTAGAGGGCACCTATGCTCCAATTGCCACTATGATAAATGTAATTAATGGGAGAATACATATCCCGGTATGATTGGAAAGAATCCTAAGAGTGATTTTAGTTTATTGTTAAGAGATTGATATCGTCGTGGTTTTAGATTGTTCTGGGAGGAGGAATTGGGTCAGCGATTCAACTGTGGGAACAACAAAAGAATGTTGTTTCTACGTAGTCGTTGTGAAGACAATGACTACTACGATTATAAGCCCACGGATTTTTATTTGGCTGTGACGGAATGTGATTCGCCACTTGAGGATACTGTTTGTGACGTTACTTCAAATAAGCAAATTGAAACTTGTGAATTCTATAGAATGAATGAGAATAGTATCATTGACTATACAAAGAGATATGACAAGAGTAAAGTTACACTCTAATGTAGAAAATGTGACCCTGACATTGCAGTACATCAGGATCAGTATACTGTGAATTCGGATAATCTACCTGCATTAGTTGTTGTCGACAAATACCTAGTAGAAGATGAAATCTCAAGAGTAGAAAAGTCGTTTAACCTACTAAAGAAACCTGCATTGAACACAGGATAGCGATGATGACTGGATTTTGGATTTTCAAGCAGGAAACGCCTAGACTCGCAAATAGTTGACCATGAATTACCATACTAGCTTTCACTATTATCCTGTGCATTGAACACAGGATAGCGATGATGACTGGGTTTTTGATTTTCCAGCAGGAAACGCCTAGACCCGCAAATAGCTGACCATCAATTACCATACTGGCTTTCGCTATTATCCTGTGCATTGAACACAGGATAGCAATGATGACTGGATTTTGGATTTTCCAGCAGGAAATGCCTAGCCCCACAAATAGTTGACCATGAATTACCATACTAGCTTTCACTGTTATCCTGTGCATTGAACTCAGGATAGCGATGATGACTGGATTTTGGATTTTACAGCAGGAAACGCCTAGACCCGCAAATAGATGACCAGCTATTACCATACTAGCTTTCACTGTTATCCTGTGCATTGAACACAGGATAGCGATGATGACTGGATTTTGGATTTTCCAGCAGAAAACGCCTAGACCCGCAAATAGTTGACCATGAATTACGATACTAGCTTTCACTATTATCCTGTGCATTGAACACAGGATAGCAATGATGACTGGATTTTCCAGCAGGAAACGCCTAGACCCGTAAATAGCAAACCATGAATTACCATACTAGCTTTCACTATTATCCGGTGCATTGAACACAGGATAGCGCTAATGACTGAATCTTGGATTTTCAAGCAGGAAACGCCTAGACCCGCAAATAGCTGACCATCAATTACCATACTGGCTTTCGCTATTATCCTGTGCACTGAACACAGGATAGCGATGATGACAGTAGAGTAGTAGGTTCCATTTCTAGCCAACTATGTTCCTTCCTATGCTATTCTTGGAGCTTATGTTCCTTGGCGTCTTTCCAGAGTATGTACTTATGGATTCTAGCCGACTATGTTCCTTCCTGTGCAATTTGGGGAGATTACGTTCCTTGACACCTTTTCAGGGCATGTACTTATGGATTTGGGTGGATTATGTTCCCTCCCATGCTATTCTATAGCGCTATGTTCCTTCCTATGACATTCTAAGGGTTTATGTTCCCTCCCATGCTATTCTATAGCACCATGTTTCTTCCTATGCTATTATAAGGGCTTATGTTCCCTCCCATGCTATTCTATAGCGCTATGTTCCTTCCTATGTCAGTCTATGGGACATTTACGCGTGATTAAACACGTTTTGAAACTAAATGCTATTTGCTCATGTCCCTATGGTACCTTTCAAAACGAGTGGGGATTCCCGACTGGTTCCTGCACATTGCAAAAAAGCGAGCAGTATGAGTGGGGATTCCCCACACAAGTTTGTTTCAACTCCAAGTTTTTCAACCAGACTGTTTTTTGAGCCAACATCCGTTTTTTAGGGGTCCAATCAGAGACATCGGAGGTATTTATCTCCTCTCTCTCTATCCCACTCAATTTTTTGTTGTTGGTAGCTCAGTTTCATTGTGGCAGTGAGAGTGTCAACACTTGAAAAAATGTTCCATACATGTCCACTATGTATGTTCACACTGGGAAGCTGGTCATCATGTGAGAATTGCACAATGATTGATGAGTATGATGAAAAGTGTAGATTATGCAACCCGTGTAAATTGCATAGAGGGTATGCTGTACAAATTAAAGGTTGTAATTCCTGTCATAAAGAGGTTTGTGACTATCATCCTAGAGGGCACCTATGCTCCAATTGCCACTATGATAAATGTAATCAGTTGGAAAATTCATATCCCAGTATGATTGGAAAGAGTATGAAGTGTGATTTTAGTTTACGGCTACGAGAGTGGTATCATCGTGGTTTCAGATTGTTCTGGGAGGAAGAGTCAGGTTAGCGATTCAAATGTTGGAACAACAAAAGAACATTGTTTCTACGTCATCGTTGGGAAGACAATGGCTACTATGATTATAAGCCCACGGATTTTTATTTGGCTGTGACGGAATGTGATTCACCACTTGAGGATACTGTTTGTGACATTACTTCAAATAAGCAAATTGATACTTGTAAATTCTATAGAATGAATGAGAATAGTCTCATTGACTATACAAAGAGATATGACAAGAGTAAAGTTACACTCTATTGTAGAAAATGTGACCCTGACATTGCAGTACATCAGGATCAGTATACTGTGAATTTGGATAATCTACCTGTATTAGTTGTTGTCGACAAATACCTAGTAGAAGAAGAAATCTAAAGAGTAGAAAAGTCGTTTTTATCATGTATATACATTTTTCATTTATTGATAAACAATTTCACATACATTTTTAGAAAATTTTATTCGTAGGTCACTAAAATAAATATTAAACACTCGTGTAAGTATATTTTCCACTAGAAAGTCGTTCAATCGAGGTAAGTCAACGTAAATGTTGAGAAACTGCTTGTAGGTATAGACACGACATCTGAAAATGAAAAAGAGTAGTGAATGAAAGCCACATGTCTTAGTCGTTAAATCCTGTACTCTTCGTTGATTTTGAATAATGGTTTTCCCACTGCTTTCAATAAAGTTGCTGATGTATGGAGCGTAGAATTCATACGATAAGCCAAGAGGATAAAAAAATTCAATATTCTTCGCTGTTTGAAAGATGCATAGCCAATGGCCTGTCTTCAAAGTCGATGGACTGCTATTAACAATGATTAGGGTATTGTTAACACTTGGAATTTTTCAACGAAGTCCGATGGTATGCAATAGGACATGTAAGGATCCATACTAAATACCACGATTATTTTGCTATTGTTCATGGTGCTAGGTCTAGTAGAAAACTTCCGTTGAGAAGGTTTTACCAATAGGCGTCAAATTAAATAAGTGGTTTTAGCTCGCCACCATCAGTCAGTGTATTACAAGAAGCAAACTCCAGGCGTACACTTCCTGTACGTACAAAACTCACGTCATGAGTCCATAAACTATTCAAAACAATCACCCCAATATTTTTTGAAAATATTGAGTCGGTTATTCCATTTTCAAATAGTTGAGAGTCATGATCTAGGGATTGCATGGTCAACTCGTACAGAGTTCTATAGGATTTTTGTCAAATGATAGAGTGTACAGTGGAATACCATTCACTTTGCACACAAGGCTAGATAGACCGAAAAAATTAAAATCATGGGGCGATTCAGTCCAGGATCCAACAGCACTGCCACTCTTCACAAAGGCCAAAGTCAATTTTGATGGAATTTCTCCATTGATAAATGATGAATCGCTATAGCTACGAGAGCCGGTGGCAATGTGACGTTGATTGGTGACCGTATGGGGGACAAGAAGTTTAATGTTGTTGCTATTGGCTCTTAGCTTTTCCACTGCCAATGCAACAGAACTCATAACTTGTTGTTTTCGGACGTGGAGAATTGCCGATGTGATAATGACATTTGCATCGGGTGCTGCAGGAAGAGTTTTTCTCAAGATGAAATTCGATGCGGCCAGGTGCAATTTTAGGTCAATCTTGACATTGGGGGTTAATCATTGAGAGATATTGAATCTCTCATGATTTAATTTTTAAACCAGATGATACTCCTGGCTCATCGCAGTAGTCAACTCAGAATCAGTATCAAGACCAGATCAATGTTCATAGCCCAATGATTGTCCTCTAAACTCCTTGTATGCCTTTGGTGTCATCATCATAAATTGTATGTAGCTTGCATAGTTGGATAAATTATTGCTAGTGCTCGCCAATGTTCCATTAATAAATACATTAATTTGTTTGAATAGGTTGTGTAGAATACAGTTTTCGTAGGAGAGACAATCGGCAACAGTTGGAGTTGTATTATCTGACTTTTTCTTCACCGCAACATTTAAATCAATAAATGTTGATGACAAATCAATGAAATGGTCTTCATTGGAAAATATTTAAAAAAATATATGTTCTGAAAGGGGTTGTTGGGGATAAAATTATTTATAGAACCCATGCTCGACCCTGACATCAGCATTTTCAGAATAAAGTAGGTTTAGTGAGAAACTTATTAATGGATATAGTTCCTTATCAGGGAGATAAGTTATCTTAAGAGAAGAAATCCTTCTTTGATCTAACAATCTTTTTCTTTTTCTTCTTCTTCTGCTTATTGGTCTTCCTTGTTTTATTCCTCAAAGTCCTTGTTGATGTATTTCGCTTCCCGCCTGGGTGGAGACTGATGAGTGAATGACGTGCACGCATCCTTTTTAATCCCTCCCCATTTTGCCGAGATTTTAATTGCTCACCAACGGCTCTTGCTGAAGATCTGATATTTTCCTTAACATTTTCATTGAAATCATTGCCCGACACCCAGTACTGTAGTGTTGAGGCAGCAAAATTTGCTGCAGCAGGTACAACATATTTTCTGGCAGGGGGTAGTGCAGAATGAAATAGTCTAGTAAAACAGCTATCAGTACCATAGCCAGACATTGTAGCACGTCCCTTGTAGTAGTCCAATCCACTGCCTATTTGACGTGGACTCAGAGCATCAACATAGCACTTGATGTCGGGGAGCTCATAGATCTCTTATATTGTTCATTTTAGGTAATGGTGCTGTCGTTGACATTGACTTAAAAATTATATGTTAACACTGCTAAATCATATTTTTTTGCTAGAAAGTCACCCAATCCACTTTTTAATGTTAACTGACAGAGTTCCAGATTCCAAGTGTTTACAAGAACATTATGAAGATGATCTATATTAGTGTGATGGAAAAGTTCATGGGTTGGTTTTCATTCAAGAACACGTAGGAGAGGGACATTTGAATTACCAACTCTCGAAGTTTCCACAAAGGATGCATAGAGAAATATGCAAGAGTCCGAGGCGAAACCAGGTGGATAATCAGCAAAAATAACTTGATCCATCCTGTAAACGGTGCCAGCATTTTTCTCATTGATCAATTCTGTTTAAAGCCAAGAACATCTCTCAGATTATCATTGAGAATAATTATTTTACTGGCAACAGGTGACGTAATGTAAATCCTATCGTGTTCCAATGAATAATTAAAATGGAATGTACCATTCCTACAATATGAGATTTTTCTATCGATTGTACGACACAGATCTCCCATATCATCATATTCAATATATTTCAATTTGACATGTGGATATTCGCTAGGTTTAAGTGCTTCAACCCATTCATAGTCGGCAAAGAGTGACCAATCGAATGGTATAACTTTTATATCATACACACTATCCTTTCTCAGGATGTCATAGGTATTTTTGAGAATACAATTGACAAGAGCCACTTCATACGCGCCGCAAAATTTGATAGCGGGGGAGAGTTTCGTCCAAAAATCACTTGTCTTATTCAAGTCGTTGTAGAGAGGATCAGAAACGTTGGACATAAAAGTTACATAGAAATCACTGGGTAATGTCAACATCTTCAACACTGATGCAAGAACCCAGTTCAGAGGTGTATCCTAGCTACCGAACAACTAACTGTTTCTTACCCCTGCGAGTACGAGTCTTTAATATCTTTTCAATTTGATAGATTTCACTATTATTTTTAACTTTTTGCAATTCATAATCATAAAAGCCACCGAGAGTATCTTCATTTTTGGTGTCTCGTAAACGATAAGTTATGAATTTGGTGTCTAGTATTTTTGCCACTTTAAATAGTTTTGTAGACCACAAGTAATTCCCCTTTTCAAAAAGATTAGTTGTTCTATTAATTCGAACAGTATCACCAACATGGGATTTTTTCTTCTTGACAATCGTTTCATTGGAATATTGTTTAAGAAAAGTGTCAATTGTATCATGATCAGAATGATGAACTTCCGTTGGGGTTGAATTGGACAATGATCGATGAGGTCGTTGATTATAAATCAACATAATTTTATCTAAATCATAAATACAAGCCGGTTTATTTTGCAATGTACAATATCTAGAAATGAAAAGACAAATAGTACTTATCAATTGTACGGCCAATATAGCCTTTATAGTACCCCAACCGCTATACAGCACTGTGTTATATTTCGATAGTACTTTTCCAACATGAGGATTAAAAAACTCACTACCGTTATCTGTTTGAATTTTTTATACGAATCCTGTTCGAGAATAGTTTCAATGGCCTGAGCAACTTCAACACCTCTTTTTGACCGCAATGGAACGGCATATGCCAAGCGACTAAAAAGACTGATTGCAAGAGTAATATACTTGTACGATGTATTTTGAAATATCTGAATTGCATTTAAAGTCAGTATATCTTCTTTCATTATATAAAGGGGGTAAAACGCTTTAATTTTTCGGTATGGATTAGCAGAGAGCCTGTGATTGCTATGAAGAGTGTAACTTGCCTCACTTTGCAGATAGTCCTGCGAACTTTTAGCTTGATCACCAGTGACTTTGGAAAGAGTGGTGGGGGAACTTAAACTTCCCACTTCACCAATATTTTCATAAGCACGTTTCAGAACTTCAACCATTTTGAATGTAAACATGTAGTGGAACGTCCCCTACCCATTTGTATACTGGTGGCCGGTGGTGGTGGTGGTGGCGTTGACTTTATACGTCTTTGCTTTTTTCTAGCTATCAGTTGTGTGCTGCTGCTTCTTATTCTCAAGTTTCCACTAGGTGTGCTAATGTTTTCCAAAATTTATTTAAAATCTTCTTTTTCTTTTTCATAGTTTAATGGTGATGTTGGCGCATGTTCATTTAATTTTTTTAGAATTTGACTATTCCTAATAAGGCTTTTGGAAGATTTTCATGTATTTAGAAGGTTGTATATATGGGCTTCAAATGATAATAGTCCTTTACGATTTGTAATCATATCATAGATTAAATCAAGTGAATTATAGCTCTTGTCCTGAGCTACAAAATCGTTTTCGCTGCCATAACCATGAATGTCATACAAAACACTTTCCAAAAGACTTATTAGCAGCTGCGTTCTTTTTTCACCCAAATATATGTACCTTAGAATTCCAGAAATCATTTAAGACTATTACACTTCCTCCTTCTTTAACTTTGCTCCAGCAGCAGAAATTTGAGGAGATGATTATTTTTTGTGATCAATACCACTGGCCTTCGACCGATAGGGCTTATGTTTGTCCACTCGGGGAAGTGCATCTTTGAAGTAAAAGCAGTTTTTTATCATCCTCAATATTCTCTTTGTCAAGGAATTTACTCAGATTGTTCTCAAAGTGTTCCGCGGGTGAGAGAGCGAGTTCTATTGGAGTCAATTTATAGGGTTTTGCCATTCTTTCTAGAGAAAACTGTTTATAAGTCCTGCAATTATCGGCAGTAAAAGTGTGAAAAAGCTACCGCCCGCCTGAAGAGGTCGTTTCTTTTTAAAATCCTTTTCTTTGTTTTTAGAGGCTAATGTACGTACAATAGAACGTTGTTGCTTCGCCTGCTATTTAACTACTTCTATCAGTTTAAAATTACGCTCGATCAAATTTAAACAAAGTTTGAATACTAGATCAATGAAATCATTGTCAACACAATATTTGAGTATGGCTTTCCTAAGTGGATGTTTTGAAGTGAATAGAACTGAAAATAAATGTCTGTTTTCATGTAATTTCTTCAGTGTCATGATAGCGACTAATAGGTCTTTTTAGTGTTCACGGGGAGATATACTGTAATTTCATTGTCAAAAATATCTTTTACTACACGCAAATCCTCGAATGTATTTTGATTAAGATCCAGTAGGATACAGCCTTAGGGTTTATTAGTTGCCTGATTGTATGCTGAGATCAGAAATTTGGGGGCTCCCGGATAGATTTGTTTATTGAGAGTTATTAGCGAGCTAGAATCACGAACAACTCTGTAGATGATATAGTAGGTGCAGTTCAATGCAAGTGTTTGCATACATTTGCTCTGATGAAAGAGATTGTGTAGAACCAGAGTAATTGAAATCTGTTCATGATGAGAGCGAACAGTGAACAATTGTAGCGTATCCTGGGACCATTGTTCAATTGATTCCACCAGATCGTCAATAATCAGCCAAGAGTTTAGTTCAATAATGTTGAATACATCAAGTCCCTGTAAGAATTGTATCTGCACCAATCCCGTCGTGGCAATTGCTTTTATTTTATCGTATGACTCCTGCCAAATAATGTAACAATAGTAGATTTTTTTCGGCTTTTCCAAAAACATTTTATCACAATTTTTAATTTTTTTAGTTAAGAGTGTTGTTTTGCCCGACATTGACGGCCCACACAGAAATGATCTGAATGGTGTTTTAAATTGATACATGTTCCCTTCAACAGTTCACCTGGACAACTAACTGTAGACTATAGTTGTCTAATGACTAAATAATTTCCCTACCAGTCCGTTCAAGAATAATAATGAGAAGAACAAAATCAATAAAGAATCATATTTCTTGTATTATAAACAACACTTTACAGAAAACAAAGAAAAATACACTTTTCTAATTTATAAAAAAAATGTACTAGAAAAAACGCTTTAATAAATATACTTTATTTAAAAATACAACATTTAATGAAAAATACGCTGAATAATATCACTTTTTTTTATTTGAATGTAACATGTATATTTGCAAAAAAAAAATCTGCTCTAAGTAAAAACAAAGATAACTTTGGTAGTGGCGGTGCCCCCCCCCCCTTCTGACGGCTGGCCGGCCCCCTGCCCCCCCCCCCCTCCCGGGCCGCGAGCCCCCCCACCCCAAGGCCAAGAGGCCCCCCAAGGTTTTGGAAAAAATTTATTGGACTTTATTCAAACCGAGACTTTCCCGTATGGCTAACACATTTGGCTAGGTCGGAAGTTAAATAGTGTCCCAGGGGAAGGGTAGTCACACCGTCTTGACAAACATAGACACTGTCGGAAATGATCCTTATGGAAAATTTTTCTATATTTACTGTAAAGTTCCTGAAGTTTAGTGAACGAATTGCCAGCAATTTGGCTCTTGGAATTGTATTTTCAAAAATACAGTTCCTCTTTATATTCATATTAAAATTCTTATCCACATAGCGCGTGGGTACTCTTTTGAAACTTTTTTTGACTTCCAGGTCGTCCATTTGTATAAAGTAAACCTTCGGACTTAAAAAGATACCACTAGAAATCATGTCGCTTCCGGTTTCTGATTTAAAAAATAAAAGCTGATTTGGCGCCCGACGTTTCACTAGCCAAGAGTAAACCCCACTCCAGTTGATGTAGTCCATCCGTGACCGGATACTTCCATCGTGCACCGAATGATCAATTATGGTTGGAGTTTTTACTTTTAGCAGTAGAGAATCTGTGTTCCCGTAGCAGACCTCTACGTGCCCCTTCTCCGGCCACTGGACCCTAGCCACATTGTAGTAGACTTCCAACATGAGCTTTTTAGAGATCTCCAAGATCGCACTGCCTGCAGCTATATTTTTATTCAGGACAATGCTTCTTTTTTTCTATTCAATAGTACCTTGTCCGGGCCAATGATTGTGAAGGAAGTGTAATTTGGATCGGCAATAATTCGAGCACATTGTTTGGGATTGGTCACGACGTCACAACGATTTCTATTGCGAACACTCTCGCACATTTTACCAAAAGCCAAATTCAAAATGAGCTTATAAATTTCTTTTTTGGCTTTCGTTTGTGCTTCAGAACGTTTCTTGACAAAAGTGTCAACAAACATTTTTATATATGGTTATTGACTAAATTGAAACGTACCGAGAATATTTTTTAAGTTTAAGCCGCTGCTATGCATTCGTTTAAAGGTCACATTGCGTAAAACAATATTTTTTTTCGGCAAATGGTCAGCGATAAGGTTCTGCTTTTTGGGTGACCACTGTAGTCAACCCTAATCGACCAAACCCCTATTGCAAGGGCTCAAAGAGTCCCTAGTCACATGTCTATTGATGCATGGGAAAACAAAATCCTTTACTGAATCGTGAAGCTCAACTGGTATCTCCAAATCAATTTCAAAAAACCATCCAACCGGCCCATTCTCCTCAACACTGTCAATGTTGGGGAAATGGGGAGCTTGAGGGTCATTGAGCCATTTATAGTCATCGCAGGGTAGCGCATAATGGGACATGGCCGAGGGGTAGAGAGAATTCATATCAAGGAAAACTGCATCCAATTTTGTCCCCGTCTTCTCTCCAGTTGGATCAGTTTCCAAGATACGATCCCCGTGAAAAACGTATCCACCCCTCATTGACCTCTCAATGAACAGGTGCTGATCGATGTCAGTGATTAGCCCAATTTTTTCCCCGCTAATTCTTAGGATGAGGTCCATCACCAGATGAGGAGATGAAAAATAATACCCTAGATCAAGATTAAATTCCCCATAGATTTTGTCCGTATCTTCACACAAAATGTCTAACAAAGTTAACACATCATTCGATAAATACAGCTTGCAGTAGTCAAACCCATTTTTACACCCTCCCTCTGCCCGCAATTTTTTAGCAAAACTCTATTCATCGGGGGTGCACCTACGATCGTTTAGACTGTCGTAAAATGATTCGATCGATGGAATAGTTTCCTCGGCGAATCGACATGGAACACTAATAATCATAAGGATAGATACCCTTGACCGTCAACAAATCATATAAATCATTGGGAAATTGTTGCTTGAGAAGGCGGGAAAGTGTTGCAGCCGTCATGGCTTTTCTGCACTTGAATTAATTCGCTCAATGATTTTGGGAAAAAACTGTAGGAATCTAAAAAGTGAATTTTATTCGTGTACTCAACGTCGTCTTCAACAAATCTCCACATAAATTCCAAAACAAGCAACACTTCCGACGATTTAGGAATGATTTTGTAGGAAAAGCTGTCTATCACCCATGCATCATCCACTGTTCCATTTCTTTGAAGATGTGCCATTGCTGGTAGCACACAATTCAGATCGTAGTTAAAATTTAGTATGAAAACTAGAAGAAGAAGTTTTTGTTTAATTTTAGAATTACATGAATGGTGAGCACACCCCTAAAAATTAATTTGTATCGTTGAATTGGGGTCAATAAGATGATTGTGATCCTGGACAGCGTTTTTTGGGGCAAGAGCACCCCTACAAACACAACAAAATGTCCCCTTTTCTAGTGCCAGTTGCTCTTTATCTGATAATGTCATTGGGTAGTTGGTGTGACACAATCGTGAAATTAAATCGTTCGTTGTTTTTATCAAAAATACCAATAACTTCTCCACGCTACCCTCCTCATCAATAGACAAAAACACTCTTCCAGCTGCATTTTATTGTTAGAATCGCGACGGGCATGCGCATAAGAACCCGCAACTAGTTTGTGTTCCTTGACTATATTTGGCCTTGATGGGTCCGATACCTCCACCAGTCTTGATTCACAATCCAAACATACTTTATCAACTTGTAAATGGGAAATTTGGAAGTTTTTAAATTGTAAAGTATCTTTGCCTTTCGCCGGAATTTCTATTCTTTGATTGCCATGAATTTTACAATATCTCATGTGATCCGTGAATGTTCGCTCAGATCTAAATGGGGAAAGACACATGGGGCAACAGAGACATTCCCCTTTTTGAACGCCTTGGGATAAGAGTTGACTTATATCTGTAACGGGGAAAAAATGACCATAGGAATTTACATATTTGGGGGGCTCGTAAATAACCCAAGCCCAATTTTTAACCATATCTAACAACGGTGTACGAACTGAATATAAAACTCCATTTCTATTTGTTTTTTTCCCCCATTTACAAATTCCGTGTCATACTGGAGAACAACCACCCCCAACCCAAGATTTTCATTTGCTTTTTCAAATAAGTTTATTTCTTTAAGGACACCGGATACTTCTCCTCTAAACAATCAAAATTTACTTTAGGGAAATTATCACCACCGTTACGTGCAAGTCTGTCAAGATATCCTATTGATGAATCTTGTTTTAATGTTTTATGGGCTGCTGCTAAAATTGCATATTTAAAGCATTGCAGCCCCTTGTCAAAATCGAAACTCTGAACCCCTTTGGTAGCCGACAAATCTGGATGACATTTTGTTTTTCTACCCACCCCTCTTAAAATAAAGTTTTTTTTAAAATCTACTGAGATATTGATCCATGTGTTCAATGTATAAAATTGTGGACCCACTTCCCCTCTCGTTAAACGTGTCCAAAGTTGATATTAATTTATTAACCCAGTTGAAAAAGTTACCCTCAAATTCATTTAGACCAGGGTAAAAGGTTTGATTACCAGTTGAAAAATGAAAATAAAAAATGTCCCTAGATGTCCCCTTTTGTAGATGAACTTTTTGATTTACCGATGCTTTAATCCCCCCTTGACCCTCCCATTTCTGAATCTGAATCTAAATAAGTGCTCGAATTCAGTCGATGTAGGTATGAACAACATTTACAGAGTCTGTTAAAATGACTCTCCCGTCAACCACGTTTTCTTCGGGGGGATTAAAATCTACCCTATGTGTTTGCATGTGACCTAGAGCAGATTCTAACAAATAAAATTCACGTAGTTCTGGGGATCTGACACTATTTTCATGTCCTGCATCTATTTGCAGAGGACTCAATTCACTAATTATAAAGTCATCGTCAAAAGAATCCCCGGAAACATTAGGTCCAACAATTTCTATAAGGCTATCCATTTCTTCAGTTGTAAATTGAAAATCCAGGGGGATATTAAATGACGTAATATCCCGTAATATAAACTGCAGTTGGCAGTTGGCAGTTAAGCAACATCCAACTGCCAGGGAAGGCAGTTGCTTTCGTAGCTTTTCCTGAAACTAGAAAATGAATGGATTGAGTTTTTTTCTTTGACGAAAGTTTTATCACAATTATAGCACACTATTTTTTTTCTTAGTCGGATTTATCAAACATTTTTTTTTCTTTGAGGAAAGTTTTATCATAATTATAGCACACTATTTATGTTTTTTTCTTAGTCGGATTTTTATTTATGAAACAATTGTTTTTTTTCTTTGAGGAAAGTTTTATCACAATTAAAGCACACTATTTATTTTTTTCT
>NC_142814.1:5541777-5544277 GCF_049724085.1 Artemia sp. Qi Xiang Cuo
CACACACGAAAACTTACGCACACACACACACACACACACACATACACACAAAAAACTTACACATGCACATAAAAACATACATGCACACAAAAACTTACACACACGCACAAAATCTTACACGCACACACAAAAACTTACACAAACACACGAAAACTTACACACACACGCCAAAACATACACACACACACACAAAAACTTAAACACACACACACACACAAAAACTTACACACACACACACGAAAACTTACACACACACGCCAAAACTTACACACACACAAAAAATTACACACACACACACACACACAAAAACTTACACACACACACACACACACATGCACACGAAAACTTACATGCACACAAAAACTTACACACACACACACACACATACACACACAACACACACACACACACACACACTAAAAATCACACACACACGCCAAAAATTACGCACACACACAAACTTACACACACACACACACACACAAAAACTTACACATCCACACGAAAACTAACATTCAAACAAAAACTAAAATTCAAACAAAAACATACACACGCACACACACACAAAACTCACACACAAACACACACGAAAACTTACACACACACACAGACACAAACACACACACACACACACACACACAAACAAAAACTTAAACATTAACACAACTAAAAATAACACACACACACACAAAAACTTAAACAAACACACACACACACACACACAAAACTTACACACACACACGAAAACTCACACACACAGGCAAAAAAAAACACAAAAACAAAATAACACACACAAAAAAAAACACAAACACACACAAAACCACTTACACACACACACACAAAAACTTACACACACACAAACACACACAAACTTACAAACACACACAAAAACTTACACCCACACACAAAAGCTTAGACACACAAAAACTTACACACACACACAAAAAATTACACCCACATGAAGAAAATTAAAATCACACAAAAACATACAATCACACAAAAAATTACACACACAAAAAAACTTACACACACGCACAAAAAATTACACACACACACAAAAACTTACACACATACAAAAAATCAAATACACACGAACACATACTACACACACACGCAAACAAAAAAAAACACAATCAAAAAAAAACTTACAAGCACACAAAAACTTACACACACACACACACACGAAAACTTACACACATAAACGTCAAAACTTACACACACAAAAGCTTAGACACACAAAAACTTACACACACACACAAAAACTTACATCCACACGCAAAAACTTACATGCACACAAAAACTTACATGTACACAAAAACTTACACACACACTAAAACTTACATACACGCACAAAAACTTACACACACACACACAAAAACTTACACACACACACATGAAAACTTACACACACACACATGAAAACTTACACACACACACGCCAAAACTTACACACACACAAAAACTTACACACTTACCATATCGCAGTTACAATGTCTTAATTTTTCAAATTTCATTTTGAATTTCTGTCGTGAAATGCAAGAGTTGGAATATTTCAGTAGTGACTTGTTGTGCTTTACCTTCTCAGAGTTACATTCTCTTGATTTTTCGAATTTCATTTTGAATTTCTGTCATGAAATGCAAGAGTTGGAAAATTGGGGTCTTAGTCCACCAGCCCGAATGGTGGAAATCCACTAGCTCAGTATTGGGGTCCCAGTCCACCAGCCTGAACGGTGGAAATTCACTAGCTCAGAATTGGGGTCTTAGTCCACCAGCCTGAATGGTGGAAATCCACTTGCTCTATATTGGGGTCTCAGTCCACCAGTCTGAATGGTGGAAATTCACTGCTTAAGTTAGGTTCGGTTAACTTATCATGAGCGCTCATGATAGGTTAACCTAACCTTTTCCGGCGAGTATGGTTAGGTTAGGCTAGATTAAGTTAGGTTAGGCTAAGTTAGGTTAGGTTAGCCCATGTACGCTTCACTTAGGTTAGCTTAGGTTAGGTGAGAGACAGGCAAAAGTTAGGTGTATGATTAGGTTAGGTTAGGTTAGATTAGTTAGGTTAGGTTAGTTAGGTTAGGCTAGGTTAGCCTACGTACGCGCGCGTACGTAGGCTAACCTAGCCTAACCTAACTTAACCTAACCTAACTTAATCTAACCTAACCTAACCTAATCATACACCTAACTTTTTGCCTGTCTCTCACCTAACCTAAGCTAACCTAAGTGAAGCGTACGTGGGCTAACCTAACCTAACTTAACCTAACCTAACTTAATCTAGCCTAACCTAACCATACTGCCGGAAAAGGTTAGGTTAACTTATCATGAGCGCTCATGATAAGTTAACCTAACCTAACTTAAACAGTGAATTTCCACCATTCAGACTGGTGGACTGAGACCCCAATATTGAGCTAGTGGATTTCCACCATTCAGGCTGGTGGACTAAGACCCTAATTCTGAGTTAGTGAATTTCCACCGTTCAGGCTGGTGGACTGGGACCCCAATA